>NC_143394.1:40716276-40869574 GCF_980474605.1 Leiobunum rupestre
GGAATTTTGGGAGCATTTTCTTAATTTGTAATTCACACTCAGTCAAATCCGCACTACGGTATAGTATCATTGGAATTATTGCCAATTTTACGCAGTGAGTCAATTAGATCAATTTTCTTTAAAGTGTTGGTTGCACGAAATTTTAGCTATGGCTAATTAATGATTCATTAGAAAGAGCAAACATTTTATAGCAAGTACAGAAAATTTCATCAAAATCGGTTAAGTGGTCTTTGAATTATTATAAAAAGAAGTCGAAATGGTGGAAATCGAATTTTTTTGGCGAATTTCCAGATTTTTGTCGTAAGTAATGAGAACTAGATAAGCAATTAGGGAATCTTAAAATTCATTTTGCGCGTGAAAATACGCCGCCATGTTAAGGTATAAAAGCAGGTAAATAATTCTGCTACACTGTATACTGTCACGCGCAAAAACGTAATTTTGAAATCGGGCAATTTGAGCATTTTCCAAGTAATGAGGGCTAGATAAAAGCAATTTGAGCATTTTTATATTAAAAGCTTTAACCGATTTAAACCACCGGTTTTAACCACACTGGATTTTAAATTTTTAAAAAAGCCGGGTTTTTGCCCACCCTGAATTTTAGCTACCACTGCATGAAACATAATATAGTTGTCTATTACAAAAGGGAGCAGTACCATTACAGTTCATCGTAGAAGGACACGTAGACAAGGAAAAATTAAAGCCACCGTCCCACAGTGGGGCAAACTAAGCCCAAACCTGGTCAAAATTAATATCTCAAAAACCGTTTCCTGTACTAATTTCCAATTTTTGTGACACTTAACACGTGTTGGGGGACAATTAAAAATGGTGACATCGATGACCTTGAACCATGTCTTCAAGGTCATTGAAAAATCATCTCGAGAATCGTTAGATTTAGAAACTTCGTTCCAATTAGAAAGTTGTTCCTCGTCATATTTAATGTCTGAATAACTTTAACCCGAATTCATTTGATCAATTGAAAGCCAGAAAACAAGTTGGTCATCAAGTAAACAATGCTAAACTGTTTACAATAAAAATTTAATAAATCCAAAAATTACGTAAAAGAAATTCTCCCATTGACTTAGCATAGTTTTAAGTTGAATCGACGAACTGTAAAGAAAATAAATTTTCGATTACTTGGCTTTCTTTTTTACAAATTGAATCATATCAAAGACCATTTAGCAAAAAATGGGACGAAGAACACTTTTCTAATTGGATTTTTTTTTAATATCCATTATGGTTCTCAACATAAATTTGAATAAATAGAATATTCGTGAACAGAACATATGTTATGTCCGATTCATAATACTTTTCCTGTAGCCAGTTTAGCATTATTTACTTGATGACCAACTGGTTTTAAGTGTGAAATATGATGAGGAACGAAGTTTCTAAATCTAACGGTTCTCGAGATAATTTTTCAATGACCTTGATGAAACGGTTCAAGGTCATCAATGTTATAATTTTGAAATGTTCCCCAACATGTGTTAAGTGCCATAAAAATTTGAAATTAGTACAGGAAACGGTTTTGATGTTATCGCCATGGATCGTTTTTAAATTGGACACCCTTTTTAATTTCATATATCTATTGAAAATCTGTACAAAAAATAGAAAATAGGCAAATATCGGTAAAATTTTTAATCGATATTGTGATAAATAATGAACATTCATCAACTTAAATCAAAAATTGTAACTTAATCTACCTAAATTCATAACTAAAAGTCACATTAATTCTAAAAGGAATATATTAGTTAAAGACCTTAACGTCGTTTTCCAGAATTCCCACTATTTGAACTACGTGGCTTTGTATAATAGTTTCATAACTCGAAAATATCGATATCTACTTGGTATTGATATTTCCAAAACTAAAGACTGCAAAAAAATATCTTTACCTATTAAATCAAGCCTGAATGTATACCAAAAACTATGCAAAAACTCCGACTTAAAATTTCTAAAACATTCTACTACTTCTAAGGAGCCTGGTGGATAATAAAATTTTGCAGTCAAAAATCAAACACCGGTAAATTGTGCGGTGGTTTATAAACAAATATTATAAATTGAAATAAAATTCATACGCGCGATTAATTTTTTTTTTTACGTTTGGCCAGGTTTGGGCTCAGTTTGCCCCACTGGGCGTCCCGCCAAAATACTCACTGGTTCCGGCAGAAAGTAGAATTATACTTAACTCCCATGAATAAAAAACTATTATATGAAGCAAAGCAAAAAGCAAAAGCCGTTAACTTTAAATATGTTTGGGTCCAAAATGGAAAAATAATTATGCGTAAACAGGAAAACGAACCGGCTATCAGAATTGAGATTTTAGATGATTTAAAAAATGTCAAGTAAATAGATGAGATATATTGCCTAAACCAATACTGATTTTTTATGTTAATAGATAACCAGAATTTTGATTTTTTTAACCCTAGTTATAATATAGTTCATTGTAACACAGAAAACCTAAATCAAACAAACTGTAAAAATTTTATATTACTACACTTAAATATCCGTAGTTTAAATAAACATTTCAATGAGTTATTAATCTTTCTAGAAACTCTCAAATTTAAAATAGATGTAATAATATTAACCGAAACTTTTAAAATTGATAATGTAAACCAATTTGGTATCGACGGATATAATATAATATCATCTGATACTTATTTTAATAGGAATGATGGCGTGGTAATATATATTAATGACAATTTACAATTTAAAAAACTAGATTGTGATTTTGTAGATGCAAATATTCTAGCTATAGAAATAACGTTACCAAATAGCCAGATATATAAAATTATTGCTGTATATAGGTCTCCAAATAATGACGTACAGGAATTTATAAGAAAATTCGCTAGTAGTCTACAAATGTTGTCAAACGCTCCTAACATTATGTTAGTAGGCGATTTTAATATTAATTTAAATGCTAACAATAATACGACTACTGACTACTTAACATTATTATCTGAATATGGTTACGCGTCTTGTATAAATGAGCCAACGAGAGTGACTGAAAATTCAAGTACATGTATCGACCATATATTTATAAAAAAAAGGACAATTTAGAAATCAGAACAGCCGTATGTGAAACTAACATTACAGATCATTATCCGATTTTGGCTAATTTACCAAATATTGGTAGTTTTGGAATAAGTCCTAATTATTGTGAATCTATAAATATTGATTATGATCTCTTAGTAAATAACCTTAAAAAAGAAAAGTGGACCACAGTTACTCAAAATACAGATGCTAACAAAGCTGCTGAAAATTTTATAGATATTTTAAAAAATAACCTGACTATTTTTACACAAAAACGGAGAATTAAATTAAACCATAAGACGCGTAAATTGAAACCTTGGATTACTACAGGCTTAATTGTGTCCATAAAAAAACGTGATGCCATGGCTAAAAAACTGAAAACTGAACCATTTAATCAAAATCTAAGAGATAATTATAAGGTTTATAGAAATAAAATTACAACCTTAATAAAAACTGTAAAATTTAATTATTATAAAGCTAAGTTTAATGAAAGTGATAAAAGCCCTAAGATGATTTGGAAATTGATCAATGGGGCTACTACTGTAAATAAGAGACAGAAAACTATAGAAAAAATTAAAATCAATGATCAATTATTAATCGTGAAAAATAATGCTAAGATAGCCGCAGATCACTTTAATGCTTATTTCGCATCTGTCGGTCCGCTATTAGCCAAAGACATATTGGATAAAAACCTTACAAATCCTACAAATTATAATTATATCGTTAATGAAAATCTAAACCCACAATCATTTTTTATCAACCCATCTATACCAATGGATATCGAAAACATCATTGATAAATTAAAAAATACTAACTCAAATGGGTATGATGGAATTAGTGTAAAAATGTTAAAATTATGCAAAACATCTATATCTTTTCCGCTCTCTTTTATCTTAAACTTGTCCATCGTAGAAGGGTCTTTTCCTGATGTTTTTAAAAAATCAGTTATAGTACCAATTTTTAAAGCTGGTAGTAAGGAGAAATTGGAAAATTATAGACCGATTTCATTAATAAGTAATGTTTCAAAAATATACGAAAGATTTGTTAAACATCAATTGGTGAATTTTCTAGAGTCCAAAAATTGTCTTTCTGAAAATCAATTTGGTTTTAGACAAGGCTTAAGCACAAGTGATGTATTATATGAGGTAACCAAAGAATTGTATAATTCTCTCGATAAAAATCGAAAAATGATAGGAATTTTTATTGACCTAAAAAAGGCCTTCGACACAGTTTCCCATGATTTGTTAATTAAAAAACTTAATAAGATTGGAGTTCGTGGGCTTCCTCTAGAATGGCTCAAAAGCTATCTTCGAGACCGTTTTACTATTGTAAAATTAAATAGTATCTACAGTGATTCAATAGCAATGACTCATGGTATTCCACAAGGGACTATTCTAGGACCGATACTGTTTTTGGTGTACGTAAATGAGCTATGCAATCTACAAATTCATGGGCGTATAATATCATTTGCGGATGATACATTAATTTTATGTGAAGGTAATTCATGGGAAGAATCCTTTTTAAACGCTCAGATAGCTCTTGATCATCTGTATAAAATATTAAATATGAGCTTATTAACCTTAAATTCGGATAAAACTAAATATATATGTTTTGCTCAGAGACCTAAAATAGAAAATTACTATAATTTATCCATAAACATCCATAACCATTTTTTACATAACCATTGTAACCATGACTGTACCGAAATTGAGAGAGTGGAAAGTGTTAAATATTTGGGAATAACGATTGACTCAAAATTGAACTGGAAATTGCATATTAATAATATTTCGAAAAAATTACGTGCATGTCAATATAAGTTCTACGAACTGAGGAACTTCCTACCTATATGTTGGTTAAAAACAGTTTATTTTGCTATTGTCCAATCGATAATTTCCTATGGTATGGTTGGATGGGCTGGAACGTATAAGGCTACTCTGGAACCCTTAGGAGTTATCCAGAGAAACATTATAAGAATTTGTTTAAAGAGAAATCGCTACGAACAGAATGTTCACCTATATAGAGACTTCTCAGTCTATACTATTAATCAACTGTACGCTAAAATCATTTTAATCTATACTTACAAAAATCGAGAATCATTAGCTTCTCAAACGATTTATAGTACCCGTGGTATTACGAAGAAAAATTTACCAATTGAGAAAATGTTTAAATCAGTTGGCCAGAATCATATTACTTATCTAGGGCCAAAATTATATAACTTATTGAACTCTGAAATTAAAAACTGTACTAATATAAAACTATTTAAACGCAAAATTTGTCAATGGATCAAAAATTATGGTGACGAAAGATTGAAAAATGTGTTTTTTTCTTAGTTATTAATATTTAAAAAAAAATTGTGAATTGATTAACCTTTAATTTTCTTTCCTAATCTTAAATCTTAAGTAGAATGTAATTCGATTGTTTTTCAAAGCCTTGATTTGATTTAAAACTATTATTATCCCCACCACGCACAAGTTTCCCTCATGTGGTTGGGGTGATGAATTAAACAACTATAAACATATTTTTGTAATGTCAACATCAATAAATTATTATTATTATTATTATTATTATTATTATTATTATTATTATTATTTATAAAATAACCTTGGCCCTCTTGTTGAAATGTTGCCTCCCCGCTTCGGCTGTGGATCCGTTTTCTCTCCCACTAAAGAGCTTATGAACTCATTCTTAGGCATTGGCTGAACTATTCCAGGGCAACATTTCAACAAGTCGGGCAAGCGTAAAAACATTTTATAAAATCAACTATTCCAATACAACGCGTCGTAGAATTCATTTCAGAAACCGGTAGCATCATCGACATGAATTCCAAGAACAATTACATCCACCACGCCGTCAAATTACACACTGATTTCGCCAGAAAGTAGAATTATCCATAGAATAATGGATCATAGAAAAGATCTCAAGGACACGTTGGATCATCGACAAGAAGCCAACGACCCATTATAACAACCACCCTGCCCTATCAAAGTGTCCATTGCTTTTAATAGAAAGTACAGTTACCCATCAGAAAATGGTCCCGGCCTATTGCAATGCGTCGTAGAATCCACCTCAACGACACGTATAATCTTCGACAACAATGTATAGAACAATTACATCCACCGCCCAGTCAAATTACACTCTGTTTCCGCCAAAAGGGTTCAATTACCCATTAGATAATGGGCAACGAATGACTCGTAATTTATGGTGGCAAGGCATAATGTTGTCCCAGAATTCCGTGACCCACAATGAATTGGTCAAGTACTAAAACGAGCGATGGGTAATTGAACTGATCATCTCGAAGAAAGAACACCACCGCAATTACCTAGGATGTTTCCCACGTTTATTTTTAGCTCACCCTGAATCCTCCGTTTTGATTTAACGGTCAGATTTTTATTCAAAACATTGAGAGAGTTATCAATTATTCTAGTTTAAATTCGCCCTCCAGAAAGCACTACCAAAGGCTGAATATCCCTCGTAGTTCCACGTCTACACTATCAAGTATCGTGATCAGTGCCGTAACAAGGTAGGTTGGACATGTGCGGCCTCTCCTCTTTGACATACTTATAAATTCTCTTCCCACTGTCATTGTTCACTGTATTATTGAACTCTTTGCTGATGATTCGAAACTCTATAACAAAATTTGTATTTCCACGGACTGTCTCCTGATTCAGGCCGATCTCGACACGGCTGTTTCTTGGGCAGATTCCCATGGCGTTGCTTTTAATGTTGAAAAATGCGCTGTTTTGCATTTAGGTAGGAAGAACCCGAATTTTTCCTACACCCTTAAGGATGTTATGTTACGTACCACGCTTTCTGAACGCGATCTTGGTGTTATTATGGATCATGTACTTAAATTTTCTGCTCATTCTAACAAAGTTTCCAAACGCATTAGGTCTACTGCTGGCGTTATTCGTCGTAACCTTTACTTTTGTTCCCCTCTCATAATTAAAACGCTTTCTAATTCTTTAGTATTACCAGTTATCGATTATTGCTCACCTCTTTGGACTCCTCACCTTATTTCGGATCAATTGGTCTTACAAAAAGCTCAAAATTAATTTTCTAAGCTGCCTCATAAGCTGAATAAGTTGTCAGCCCGTTCTCGTCTTAAAGCCCTAAGCATTGACCCCATTTCCATTCGTCATTAAGTAAATAACCTTTGCCTCCTCCATGGTTTTTTTAACAAAAATCCAAATGTAAATTTTTCAGATTTTTTTACTATGTGCCCTTTAACCAAAACTAGAGGTCATCATTTGAAATTGTCTAAACCTAGTGCTAGAACTAATGTTCGTCTAAATTAATTTGCCTATAATGTTATTAATGACTGGAATGCTTTGCCAACTGAAATAATTTTCGTAAATCTGTAATAGCTTTATATAACCCTCTGGATAAGTAATGTTTTTAAATGGATTAAATAACCTTAGGTTATTTAATCCATGGTTTTTCTGTGTTTGTTATTTACTCCATTATTGTCAAACTTGTGCCGATGTACATACAAAAGCCACTGGCTTAATGTGCAGCTTATTATTATTATTAAATAAATAATTTAAAAACATACAGTATAGTTAGGCCCAGGATGATAAATATTATGAACAAATGGTCTGCGTTCAGACCAATTGGGGGGGGGGGGGGGGCACCAAATTCCATATCCAAGCTTTTCCCCCTAAATCCAAAACGTTCCTACGTGCCTGCCAAATACTACCGGGATACGGACAATTTTCAGTTTAATTGTTTACCCTGGGTGTGCCTTTACGGATCTCTTTTGGGATGCTTCACACTATCTTTAGCAAAGAGTTGTCCTTCAGGCTTCAGCTTGGAGTACTGTGAACCAGGGTGTCCCTCAAGGGTCGGTCTTGGGTCCCCTGCTCTTTAACATTTTAATTAATTCTCCGCCTGCTGTTGTGTGTGTTGCCTTGGTTTTACTATTCGCTGATGACACAAAACTGTCTCACAAAATTAAACCACACTCCGACAATTTGGCACTCCAGGCTGACCTCGACGCGGTAGTTACCTGGGCTAACTCTCATGACTTATCATTCAACACAGCGAAGTGTTCGGTGCTACATCTCGGTCGTAAAAACCCAAACTATGTTTACACTATCATGGGCTCTTTCTGAACGTGACCTCGGTATCACATTGGATCCCAATCTTAAATTTTCGACTCATACCCACAAAATTACTAAGCCCATATGCTCCATTGCTGGTCTTATTCGCCACAACTTAAATTATCAATCCCCACCCCTTATTAAACAATTATATAGCTCCCTGGCTTTACCACTTACCGATTACTGTTCCCCAATTTGGACTCCACACCTAGTGACTGATCTCTCTTCTTTGCAGAAAGCTCAAAATAAATATTCAAAGTTAGTCACTTGTTTGGAGAAAAACCCTGCCCCTTCCAGGTTGAAAACCCTAGGATTTCAACCCATCTCCACTAGGCACAAATTCAATAATTTGTGCCTACTCCATAAGTTTTTCTATAACGGTCTCGATCTACATTTCTCTGACTTATTCACCCTCAATTCTAAATCCACTACTCGAGGTCATACCCTAAAGCTGTCCAAACCTAAGGCCAGTGTAACAACCCGGCGAAACCATTTTTCCCACAGCGTCATTAATGACTGGAATAGCCTGCCGGATGATATGGTTACGCAAAAATCTTACCCTCTTTTTAAAAATATGTTACGGACCTACCTAGCTGAGTAAACCTAGTGTCTCCCTATCTGTATTAGTGTATTTCGTAGTATTTTTATTTTTTCTTTGTATTCTAGTAATTTTTGTATCTATCTTTTGTAGTGTAATTATATTATTGTTGGTTTCGTTCCTACTCCCTGTATTCCGAAGCTTGGGCATAAGCCCCTAAGGCTTTCCAAGTAAATAAATAAATAAATAATGTCCTCACACTAAGAATAGATAGATAAAGCAAGTTTTTGTGAATGTAAAGCAAACCTTTTATCTAGTCACGATAGACCTTCCAATCTCACCAACTTCGTGACATTTTTTGTTGCAAATCATGATTTTTAAGAGGCTAAACACAATTAGGGTTAAGTTCTTTGGTTTCCCCTTTCCATAAAACTTGTAGAGGTTAGTGGTATTCGATGGTAATAGTAAGTTGTCTCGCGAGGCACGAAGGGCTTGCCACCACCCTCCTACGCAATTTAACCCTAGCTGATTATTATTATGATTCGGATTATACTTAGGAAGAATGACTATAACGATTTTTTTGTTGTTCCCCATCCCCCTCGCACTCTAAAAGTGTTAATATTATTATTATTATTGAGGGTTGGGTGGTAGGGTCAAACAGTAGCGGCGCCAGGATTTTTGGGGAGGTAGGCCAACCATTTGGAGGATGATAAAATACGCGAAAAAGTAGATTAGTCCATAACTAAAAGGGATAATATAGCTAAATCCTAAACAAATTTTAAGAAATTAAAAAACTTACTACTAACTCGTACCCAATAGGTCTTCGAGCAAAAAACGCGAAACTCGGATCAAATAGATCTTCGAGTAATAAACTAAATTTCGCGTATTTTATCATCCTTCTCACAGTCCATATGTGATTTCTTCTAACCAACCATTTGGAGGCCTCACCAAAATTATGCAGCCCCCCCCCCCCCACCACCACAATTTTTTCTAATTATTATTATTTAATTTTTTGAAGCATGTGGTGAAATGTTTGGGTAAAATGGGTACGCGACGAAAAAATTAGAGTTAATTATGAGTTTAAACATGACTAAAAACTGAGTGTGTGTTGATCCTTTTTTGTGTACTGATAACACTTAACAAATGAGTGGTTATTTACTTATTTCTACCACTGAATTTCAGTCTATCAATTTACATTCATTCCTTCGGTACTTCGCATGTGCATCCCTTACATCAGAAAAGTTACTCGTACCTATGAAAGGAATAAAAACAGCAGTGTCGTTAAGCCAATCACTCGCATTGAATATTGGAAAATTAATAAAATTAAATAAATTATTTCGCAAACAATTTACACAATTTTTTTATATTACATAATTTGGAAGCCCATATATTAAATTTTGGAGGCCCCTTAAGACGACTTTTGGAGGTCCCTACCAAAATTTCAAGTAGGCCCAGGCCTACCCCGGCCTATTGCTGGCGCCGATACTGGGGTCAAACCCAACCTAGTACTTCGACTAGAAAGTCCATTGTACCAACCCAGTCATTATACCTGAAAAAGCCCCGTCTCAGAAAAGAAGCGCAGAATCTTCTTCGCCGAGTTGTTTGAAAGATCTCTCGTTTCAAACTTTTATATGCCAAGGTTTTCAAATGTTTGAGCCACCTAACAATCACAGACTCAAAGTAAATCAGAGGAAGTCTCATGAAAAACGCAATTGTAATATTCAAATGATATTTTTAAAGTCTAAACTATTAAATTCTACGATACAACTTATGAATAGCGCTTTTTCTAATATACTTGTGAAGCAATAATATAATTGGAATACTTACACAGTAAATAAAATATCGTTATTCAACCGAATTTCAAAGTCAGGTTACAGTTAAGTAACAAAACAATAATTTGACCGTTAATTTTACGGTAAATTTTGTTACGTTCTGACATTGTGTATAATATTGTTCCATTTTTGTTGGAACATTATTATAAACATATGGTTCTGATGACTGTCATTTTGTCAGTTATGTTACTATTCCGGTACTGGATTATTTTTTTAAAGTGTAACTATACCTGAGCAGGCTTAACCAAACCAGAAAATCAAATGTGTTTGCGATCCGAAAGTGACGGTTCATTTGACACCGAGGGTAGAGTTTTCTGTGCAACATATAATATAGATACTGTTACTTGAAACCATAGGTCGGAAACACTTTTGGTCTCTAGTATCCGGTCCTCGAGTCTCCGGTGCTACAGTGTTCACTGGAAGTTTGGGCCTCCAATCTGCATAGAAATCGCAGGTCTCCGGTCTTGTAGACTGAAACTGGGTATGTATGGTCAGCAACATTTTTGGTCTCCAGTCTCCGGTCCTATAATCTCCACTGGAACGTTGGGCCTCCAGTCTCTAGGTCTCTAGTCTCCATCGCGACTATAGATCTCCAATCTCCATAGAAATCGCAGGTCTTTGGTCTCAGAGGACGGATCGTTTTTTGCTTAAACCTTGTATAGTGTAAACCCTGTAAGATGAGAGTGGTCAACATTGCAAATGTTGACAAGTTGAAAGTTGTCGGTGTCACCATCGACAACAAGCTTACCTTTCTTCCTCACCTCAAGGAAGTTAGTGTCCCGGTGACAAAGCTGGTGCAAAACATTGCTTGTTTTGTAAGGGTTGAGTGGGGTCTCGACCATAAAACGATAAGGACTATCTACAATGGGTGCATTGTGAGAGTAGTTGCTTACGCTTGCGGTGCATGGGGGAAGAGCACGCAGAACAGTGTTATGGTGAGGAAGCTGAGCTCAATACAGAGAATTGCTGCCCTACGTATAACTTGTGCCTACCGGACTGTTTCGAGCGATGCGCTAAGGGTCCTTGCTGGTGTACAACCGTTAGACCTGGTGGTGAGTCAGGAAGCTGCTGTATTCACGTCATTCTGTTTCAGAGAAGACAGCAAGCACTGTGAGGTGGAGTTACAAGGTGGTAACTACCTCTACCCAGGTGAACTGTGGGAGCAGGGTCGGATTAACCAATAGGCCGAATAGGCCTGAGCCTAGGGCACCAAGCCTACAAGGGGCACCAAGAGGGATCGAAAAAAATACAATACTTTAATCATTTGCTTTTAGTAAATGCGTCCAACCCAATGAACCAAAAACGTTTGATTGTCACATTCTCTGACGGACTGCCGTCTAGTTCCTGACGCCATACTAAATCTGGCAGCAAAATGAATTATCCTTCCATTTCTCAATTATAAATTGAAGAAGCGCCTAGCTCGCTTCACTTGCTATTGAAAGGGGCACCAAAATTAACTTGGGCCTAGGCCCCCATAAAGTCTTAATCCGACCCTGCGTGGGAGGACCAGCGGTCAGGGGCATATATAAACATCAAAGAGAAACTGCCCAATTGTAATGGGGTAGAGGTGTTTACTGACGGTTCGTTGTCCAGTAGGAGTGCCGGAGTGGCATTCGTTGTGTACAGGAACGGTGTAGAAGTGTACAACGTGGTCAGTCGCATTAATGGAAAGGTGGATGCGTTTTCTCTTGAGCTCTTAGCAATACATGAGAGTATTTGCTGGTTAAGGACGCAAGGTCAACGTCCTGGTGATGGTGTAACGGTTTTTACGGATTGTCTTTTTGCTATTAACGCAATAAGCAATCCTAAAACCAATCATGGCTTATGCCATAAAATCCGTAAGGTGTTGAAACGGATGGTGACGCAGGTCACGTTTACTTGGATAAAGTAGCACACTGGGTGTGTAGGGAATGAAAGGGCGGACTTTCTGGCAAAGTCAGCAACCGATCTTCAAGAAGAGAAGGAAATGAAGCCAACTAAGTTGGTGATTAAAAGGTGGCTAAATGAGGTGACGACTCAAAGGTGGCAGGAGTCGTGGGAGGTTAGTGAGAAAGGTAAAGTAACTAAGAAGTACTTTCCTGAGGTTAAATGTAGTTTCAATACGAACTACTATTTGACACAAATCCTAAGTGGACGCGGTAAATTCCCACTTTACCTATACAACTTAGGGCATATTGCATCGACCAAATGCATATGAGGCGCCAGGGGCGTAGGAACCGGGAGGGGCAGGGGGGGCAATGCCCCTCCCTAGAATTTTGCTGGGAGGGGCAACTAATGTTATTGCCCCCTCCAACCTTTGGTCAGTTGAAATCTTCAAAAGGCTCAAATTATCATTTTAAAAGCATATACAGTTTATAGAACCTCAACTGAGTTTAAATTTCAATCTTTTCCCGCCAATTTACATAGTAATGACAAGTACACATGCATTCGGAGAAGCTACATTCCATTAAAAATTAAAAACCATTCTCCAGACCCCTTTTCGTTTATCTTTGCCCCCTCCAACTTCTAGAACGTTCCTACGCCCCTGTGAGGCGCACTATTTTCGTAATTGTCCCAAAACGAACCATTTGAGAAGAAGACCACTCCAAGCGGATGGGCTTCAAAATCTGGATAACGATACGATCAACGATTTCGAACGTGTAATGCGTTACATCGTTGTGAATTTTGACGAACTCACGAATGAGTCGTGAGTAGGTGTTACAAGTATAAGGGTGTACGCTTGATTGTGTACGTCTCTTAGGAAGTGATTCCTAACTTTGTATACAGGTCGGTGGCCCGGCCGGGACAAATGATGAAAAAACTCCAGTAATGCTTAGGCGGTGCACATGGTATATAAATACAATAGTCTGATGTCAGAAATACATGAACCGAAATTATCAGCGAGCGCTTTTTTCGCTTTAGTCCCATTCGACTGAAATCCCATTCGACCGAATGCGGTCTTTGAGGTGTCCCATTCGACCGAATTCCGCCGAAACGTGCGGTTTTTATGTGTCCCATTCGACCGAACGCTTTTATGTGTCCCATTCGACCGAACGCTGCTATATAAATTGGAAAATAAAATGGAATGAGCATGAATTATATTTTTATCTTCACCTAGTCAAGAAAAGTAACTGAACCAAAACTGAAATAGTAAACTTAACCAACTCTAACCTAACCTAACCTAACCTAAACATGGATCTTCGATAGTACATACCTTATAAATAAAATACCAAACCACCCCGCCAATTGGGCTACATTTTAAAATTCTTTCGGTCGAATGGGAATAAACGCTTTTTTCGGGGGATACGTTTTCTTTGTACGCCAGGGGGAGGGTAGAAAATTTACCTTCGTTTATTTCATCCCGCCCGACCGCGGGGAATATATCCGAGTGCACCACGGGTAACTAGTTCGCCATCTAGTGAGGTAAAATGTATCGTTTTTCTAAGAAAAAAACTACGCGAAACGTCGTCTGTCAACCGAGGCTTAGTGTATGTAAGCTAAACGTCTGTTAGTTAATAATAATGGAAAACGTACGAAAATTAATTCGTTTTTTGGGAAACCTTACGCGTCCGTTTCTTTTGGAAAGAAGAGAGTTATTTTTGTATTGTTAAAGTCTGAAAATGTATGTAAATATTAAAATATCTGTTAAAGCTTCTGAAGTATACTCAATGCCGTTGACATTTCTAGTCGTTTAATTATATTGCAAAGTACCAATTTATCTCTTAACTTCGGCTTGTTTTGTAGGAAAAAAAGCACTGTGTAAAAGCATCTATACTCGACAAGTTGAAGGTTTTCTTATTAAATTTTAACAATTTATAAAGAGAAAATTATCGTGGTTTTAAATTTTTATACAGACTAAAAATGATGCACGCGAAGCACCTTTTTAGTTTGCGTTAACTCAAAAGTTTACCTTAGCAACACCAGGTGGCGTATTGAAACGCTCACCCCGGAGACGGAGATTCCGAGATTCTCGTTTTTTGAGGAGGGCGGAATGACATACAGAGAATTTGGAAATTTTCCTGAAAGCTTGCGGCTGCGGCGAAAGTTTCTTCATACTTCCCCATTGGTTATCAAAAACTATTTTTTACGAAAAAAAACTTAAAATAGTAGACACTTCTTAAACCTTCGAGCAGAGAGGTGTTTCTCTTCTCCAAGCTTAAACCAAGAACGATTAGACAGGAAATAGATTGGTCCTCCCTTTCACCAAGGAAGTTCAGAGATTCCTTGCTTTCACCTTGGAGGAATAAAACAAGTATACTTGTTTTATACTTGTTTTATTCCTCCAAGCTTTCACATGCCAGACTACCGCGGAGCAGACGAATTTTAACTGAGACGCCTGTGAGTCAACAGGCGTTTGTCACGCCACTAGCGGACACCTATAAATTAACTAATGTCAAACAGCAGCTAACTAAAATTAGAATAAATCGTTTAACAATTTTTTACTGGAAATTAAATTTTTCAATTCTTGTTGCTGGTACCGAGCATCATATTGGAAGAATTTTATAAAATATTACATTTTTAGACCTTGGTTGATGTGTTAATTAATCCAGGATTAATCCATGGTTGATTTAGATCTGTTTTCGAACAGAAACAAAATGTCGGACGCCGAGGACGATTTTATGTGCGACGACGAGGAGGATTATGACTTGGTAAAGAAATAAAGCATAATTAATTCATTTTTAATTTCTTAATATAAGATTAAATCACATTGTTAAAATTTAGTGCCAAAAATTCATGTGGTTATTGATTTTCAACAATTTTAAAAGCTTTCGGTGTACCAGTAAAAATTTGACCGCTACTTCCAAAGGCTTACTTTTTAGTAGGCCTTTGTTATCATTTACTGAACAGTTGTCTTTCTTACTTTTTATTTTCTTGCTAAGACGTCACAGTGTCGTACAATGTCATTATTTCATATCATTATTTTCTAATCTCACCTAAACTATGTTATACATTCTGTATTAAAATGTCCTTAATAACATCAGAAATCTTCAAATATTTTTGACAGTTGTAGACTGACTTTTTTAGCCTTTAGGCTTATACATACATAATCCTAAAAATTACTCTTGTCTAAAGTCAACATGGAAATATAACATATATTTGGTGGTTTTGTAGGAATATTCCGAAGATAGTAATTCAGAACCAGATGTAGATCTGGAAAATCAGTACTATAATTCCAAAGCTTTGAAAGAGGATGATCCTAAGGCAGCATTGGCCAGTTTTCAGAAAGTGAGATCACATTAAATTTAACACAAACAAACAAAATTTTCTTATGAAACCATTTGTTTAATAGGTACTGGACTTGGAGGGTGGTGAAAAAGGAGAATGGGGTTTTAAAGCATTGAAGCAAATGATAAAAATAAACTTTAGACTAGTTAGTATATTCTATTCATCTTTCCATTTTTACGAAAATGGGGATTTTTTTAAAAAATTTATTTGGTATTGAAGGCTAATTTTGAAGAAATGATGACACGGTACAAACAACTTTTAACCTATATCAAAAGTGCTGTAACACGAAATTACTCGGAAAAGTCAATTAACTCAATTTTAGACTATATTTCAACATCAAAACAAGTCAGTTTTACAAAGTTATGGTAAACTTAGAAACGAGTGATTAATGAAAAAATTGCGATATTTCAGATGGAACTTCTACAAGAATTTTACGAAACTACTTTAGATGCATTAAAAGATGCCAAAAATGATAGGTTATGGTTTAAAACCAACACCAAATTGGGTAAACTATATTTTGACCGGGGAGAGTACACAAAACTGGCCAAAATATTAAAACAACTGCACCAGTCTTGTCAGGTATCTGTAATGTCAAATACTATTAGACTCCTTAGTTTGTATAATAATTCGAAAAATCCCTTAAAAATTTTTGTTTTTGACATATTGAAGACTGATGACGGATCCGATGATCTTAAGAAAGGAACTCAATTACTAGAAATTTACGCTCTAGAAATTCAAATGTACACAGCTCAGAAGAATAACAAAAAATTAAAAGTATAGTGTTTGATAAATGTTAGAAAATGGTAGGGGTGTGAAAGTATCATTTTTTGACTACCCAAAATTCGAGTTTGAAAAACCTAGCGAGTGTACGAGTTTTAAAAAAAAACCCTTTTCGAAGCTTTGAGCCCTTAACGAGTTTTAAAGTTATTTTAAACGAGTGCTCGCTTAGTTCTGAAACTTGGTAATATGAAAAGTACTTATCGAGTTTTTATAGAGTTTAACCTTGGACAAATTTTTAACTAATGTTTGGCGAGTTTCTGGACAAGGCTTATCGAGTTTCAATTTAAGCAATTGCTCGCACACCCCTAGAAAATTGTAAGCGAAAAAGTAATACTAATAACCTTCTTTTTTCCTATAGAAATTATACGAACAGTCATTGCATATTAAGTCAGCAATACCACATCCACTTATAATGGGAGTCATAAGAGAATGTGGTGGAAAAATGCACCTCAGGGAGGGAGAGTATGAAAAAGCCCACACTGATTTTTTCGAAGCCTTCAAAAACTACGACGAATCAGGAAGTCCAAGGTATAATTAATGTTCCATTTCACCAATGGTTTTGTAAACTAGAGTTAAACCTTTACTTCGCCTAATAGAAGAACAACGTGTTTAAAATATCTGGTACTTGCAAATATGCTTATGAAATCGGGAATAAATCCTTTTGATTCCCAAGAAGCAAAGCCTTACAAAAATGATCCGGAAATTCTTGCCATGACTAACTTAGTCAGCGCTTACCAAAATAATGATATAAATGATTTTGAAAAAATCCTGAAAACTAACCGAAAGAATATCATGGATGATCCGTTCATTCGAGAACATATTGAGGGTGAAATGATATATGATTATTTACTTATACCCGACAGTGTGTCACTAATGTTTATAAAATGATTTTGTAGATTTACTAAGGAACATTCGAACTCAAGTTTTAATTAAACTAATTAAACCTTATACTAGGATCCATATACCATTCATTTCTAAAGTGAGTTGTGAAACGTATGGTAAAATTCAAAAAGAACCAACTTTTTATCAATTTGTAGATGAAGGAAAAAAGTACAAAAATTTTTCACAATTTTTAATAGTTAAAACTCAAGTTTTAATTAATTGAAAACGTCATGCAAAAGTAGGGTTAACTTTTAAAGTAGATGCAAACTGGCAACCTGCTTACAAAAAGTGTATGTGGGAATTGCATAGCAATTCATATCGTCGATTGGTTGTTACATTACTTTTTCTGTTTGCTAAAAACTAAAGCAATCTGTGAGGAAAATATTAAACCTACTTTTTCGTAAAGTTGTAAATTAATTAATAATTTTGTTAACATAATTTTTGTACTTTTTTTTTAAATTCGATAGAAAGTAGATAAAGTTCAGTGCTTCACCATCTCTTTAAAAACAGATATTTTTCTAAGAATATCTCTAACAAAATTAATTTTTTCGATAGGAACTTAATATTGATGTGAATGAAGTGGAAAACTTATTAGTTTCTTGTATTTTAGACAAGTATGCGGAAGATTTTTAGTAATATAAAAGAAATTATAACCTAAATATAAGTTTATTTTTCAGTACGATTCAAGGGAGGATAGATCAAGTAAATCAGGTTCTGGAGTTGGACAACAAAACGCAAGGTGCTGCGCGGTATACCGCACTTGATAAATGGACTGCCCAACTGGCAACCCTACATCAAACAGTAGTGAACAAAATGGCATAGCGCGAAAACGTGGGGGGAATTTTTCTAGAATGGGTATTGACAAACATTTAAAACTAAAAATTAAAAGGGGAAAGCTTTAAGACCGACTGCGATGAATATAAAATATTGAAAAAAACTAATTAAAGAAAAGGAAGTTTTTTGCAAAGAAGAGTGTGGTGACGAAGTGTTTATTTTATTTGTGCCTGTGATCGAGTGACCAACGGTACATCATCGGCTGGATTGGTCAAGCATGGGTCAAGTGTGATATTGTGCCATGGCTAAATCCAAGTCGGGCGTTATGTCTTCGCGCTATTTAAAAAAAAGATTAATCAACAACTACTAAATTGGAAGATTTTTACTTCTTCAGAGTGGGTTTGAACGCGAATATGTCAAAATATTTTCTTTCATACCGCTCTCACCTATCCTAAAATTCTGGAAAAATCATTTACTAAAAGTCCTACCGCTTTATTATTCACGAATATTAAAGCTTTTGATAGTTAATAAAGTAAAATATTAAGATAGAGGCAGTCCGTATATAAAACAAAATACATTTTACAGGAAAAAAGTTAACGATTAATTTTTTTGTTTGTCTCGAAAATAAACTTTTTGAAATTACCCTAACAATAAAAAAAAAACAGTCCATCCTTAAGCAGTGTTTGCTTATTCAGATCTCTTCTTAGTTGTAAATTATTCTAGCTGTTAAATTAATTTGTTATAACTAGTTTTTTTTCCATTTTTTAAGACAACTGACGCCTATTTCCAATAGTTTCCTAAGCAACATCTTAGAATTCATAAAAAATCGTGGTTTACCACTATTTACAAACCCCATTTCGTTGCTTAAAGACAAAAGCAAAATTGCTAAAAGAATATATATAAAGACTCTGAGAAAGAATTTACCTTTGTTTTTCTCACGCGTACAATCAGCTATTAAAAAAAAAAAAATAGAACAGGCCCATTGTAGCATTCAGAAAAAAAATAAGCATGAATGCATATTTTAAGTTTGTCAGAGTTTTTGAATAAAATATGAAAAAATTGATGTTTTGGTTTATTTATTTATGTCCCTTTTGCTCTTTAACTATCTTTCAATCTTGACCTTGGGATGACCTAGAAGGAGATCGAATTGTATAGACACCCGTTTTTGTGAGTTTATAAGCATTCGTTCATCATACTTCCGCCGTAGTTCTACTAGTTCGTCGACCAAATGCGCGTCATCTTCGATCCATTGGGGAAGGTCTTGCATATATTCCTCTTGACTCCAGTAGTACTTAGGAGGCCCGTCGCTGTAACAGTACTTGTCTTCCATTGTCTGGCCTTTGTCCGTGTAGTAATATAAGTAGAAATTACACATTTCTTGCATCGTATCAGATCTGAATTGAAAAAAGTATCCGCTAAAGATTAACCGGATACTGCTAGAACTAACGAGTTGCCAGTGGCGATTAACCAGAGGCTTAAGCCTAGGGGGCCTACGGATCTGGTCAAAAGGTGTAAGCCTCAAGTCTTGGGGTCCGCGGCGAAGCTAATTCGCCACTGTAACAAACGACAGGGGTGGGGGGAGATCAAAAGATCACAAAAGCATGCTTTTTAGTGGCCCGTACGATAGGTGCCCATCGCCACCAAACCTCCCTTGGAAATTTGACTTAGAAGAGTCCGTGATTCAATAATTTGGCCGGGGCCCTAAATGTTGAAGCTAACCAACATTATTGGTAAAGCGAAGCGATTATCCGAAATCCAATACTGTTTTCGTGCGAAAAACGCCCATAAATGATAATTACCCAACAACAACAGTGTAATTTCTTGAATTATACATAATGCACCTTGACGCCTATGACAAAACTAACTGTTAACTAATTTATTAAGTCTATCAAATTAAACGAAATACGTACAATAATATCGCCCCTGGTTATCGGTGGAATGGTATTGTTCACCAATGCTTCGTACTGTGGTATATTTATGATTATATTTACAAATTATTAACAAATAAAATAACTGAAATGTTTGGTACTTGAGTCTTTCCAGGCGTCGGAGTCAAAGCGAGACGATACCATTTACCGTCATCCTGTTTCTTCACATACGCCGCAACTTGCAGCCCTTCGAGATAAATAAACAAACTTAACTCATGTCCTTTGGCTCACAGAATCCGAAACATTAAATACCTAGACTGTGAGTATGAGTGCTATACGATAATGCTGTAATTCTGTCGAAGTTAATTACACAAGACGATTCCATTCGCACTTCATTTTAAAAAGGAAATAATGGTAAGTTAGAGGTCTTTAAAGGTCAGATCACGGTGGCTTACCAACGGAATTCGGTGGTATTTCTCCTTCACTTCCCATAAAGTAAGTTCCAACGACTTTGACTGATCTGCACAAAACGAAAGTTACAGTACCGTTTTATATCAATTAAATAGTAATGAATCGATTACTCCTCTGTGGTGCTGGGTAAGGTTTTAAGTAAAATTCCAGCTTGATAAACCACATCTTCTACGTATACAAATAATTTTAAAAACCATATTGTGTAATACTTGTACTTAAAACTACAAAACTCACTATGTATCGCGTTCACATTGCCGAAATGGAGTTGAAGGATAATGTAATTGATGTCGGTTCCTTGGCCAACCTTCAGCGCAGTTTCTGTAATAGTTTCAATATACTATGACTTACAGCCCGTCTAGTTAGATGGTAGTTTATAACAGTGCAAGACCTTCCGGCATGCCTTCGATGTTCTTGAAGTTGGTCAATAACTGGGTCCCTTCTAGGCAGACATCAGCCATTACCAACACCTCGGGGTCTTCCCGATCACCACAATTCCAAACGGCTTCTGGGGAGTCTTTTTCGCGATAGCCAGGTAGGATGCAACCATACAACATGATATGATGAATAGCGCCAAGGTTCATACCAGTGAAGTTGTACGGTAAGAAATCAACTAATGTTTATGACAAACAAAATATTAGTAAGCTATTTCAAAAGTAGGAGTTCGTTAAAAATTACCAATAAAAAGTTGATCGTTTCTAGGCATTTCAAAACTGGTACACAAATACGTTTGATTCTGGAAAAGAGTAAAGTCACAGAAAGTCGAATTACTTTTATTCATTACAAGTTCAACATACGTTTCTGGGTTCAATTGGAGGCATTCTTAAGTAAATATCATCCGTGACCAACGCGTTTAGAGTTACGAAAAAAGACAAAGCCAAAATAGCAACACGATAACTGCGACAGTTAACCATTCTTAAGTAAATTACCATTTGACAAATTTAAAGTACATGGTCGTTTTAAACATAAGCTGGAACGAAAGAACGTAGTAAACACTAAATTTAAGGTTCACCCGCGATGTTTG
The DNA here is from genome assembly GCF_980474605.1 of Leiobunum rupestre. NCBI lineage: Eukaryota > Metazoa > Arthropoda > Arachnida > Opiliones > Sclerosomatidae > Leiobunum > Leiobunum rupestre. Next base: position 40,737,771 of record NC_143394.1, read on the forward strand.
CGTTGAGGTATCTGGTACGTGTATAATAATAAACAGGTGGCTTTGTACGATATCCCCGTACATATTATACAGTAACAAGTTAAAAAATATATCTGCATAGTTTGATGGTGGATAACTAACTCGCATCAACAGGCAACTCTAGCTCAACCATTTCACTAAAGATAAAACCGCCGCATAAAATTTTATTACGTGGAAACTATTCTTGACCAATTGTTCTATACAGGGTGTTAACTAAAACGATACAGGGCCAATAACTCAAAATGTGTTTTAGCTAGGAATTAGAAATTTTCAGGACTTGGCAACGGAAATTCATTGGGGTTTTATTTTGTTTTAAGTGGTTAAGAACATTTTCGGTTGCCATGGCAAATCGAATGGGAAGTGCTAAGTCTCCTTTACGTTCTTGTTAAATCTACGTCAAAACAAGATGTCCCAGACATTTAAGTACACACAATCCCCCCGATGTATTAACTATATTTTAAATATTAAATTTATATTTGAACAAATTTCCAATCATTTTGTACTTTAACTTTTAAAACCAAGAGGAATTTTATCGAACACGAATTTATCGAGTTACCTGGTTTTGGAAATAAGGTAGCGAAACGTGAGCACGTTAATTTAAATTAATTTTTAGACAAATCGAATTTATCGAGTTACCTGGTTTTGGAAATAAGGTAGCGAAACGTGAGCACGTTAATTTAAATTAATTTTTAGACAAATCGAATTTATCGAGTTACCTGGTTTTGGAAATAATGTAGTGAAACGTGAACACTTTAATTTAAACGTTAATTTAAATTAATTTTTAGGCGGCGGTGGCGGCTACACAGTAGGTGATCGTAATAAGGATTGTTTGTGTGTAAGAAACGTAAAATAAATTTCAAATGATGTGAAAATCGTAACAAACAGAACAACTTGAATGTAACAGTCGCGAATCAGAAACCAAATTTTTTTTGGAATATGATTAGCGGCTCGACTTGCATTATGTTCAACCTATTCTGGGATGTACTTCAGGGGCTTAGGAACCAGGGGGGCATGGGGGCAATGCCCCTCCCTAGTATTTTGCTGGGAGGGGCAACTAATGTTATTGCCCCCTCCAACTTTTTGGTCTGTTGAAATCTTCAAAAGGCTCAAATGCTCATTTTAAACGCATATAAAGCTTATAGAACCACAACTGTGTTTAAATTTCAGTCTTTTCCCGCCAATTCACATAGTAGTAAAAAGTACACATGCACTCGGAGAAGCTACACGCCATTAAAAATTCAAAACCATTCTTTAGACCCCTTTTCGTTTATAATAATAAACAGGTGGCTTTGTACGATATCCCCGTACATATTATACAGTAACAAGTTAAAAAATATATCTGCATAGTTTGATGGTGGATAACTAACTCGCATCAACAGGCAACTCTAGCTCAACCATTTCACTAAAGATAAAACCGCCGCATAAAATTTTATTACGTGGAAACTATTCTTGACCAATTGTTCTATACAGGGTGTTAACTAAAACGATACAGGGCCAATAACTCAAAATGTGTTTTAGCTAGGAATTAGAAATTTTCAGGACTTGGCAACGGAAATTCATTGGGGTTTTATTTTGTTTTAAGTGGTTAAGAACATTTTCGGTTGCCATGGCAAATCGAATGGGAAGTGCTAAGTCTCCTTTACGTTCTTGTTAAATCTACGTCAAAACAAGATGTCCCAGACATTTAAGTACACACAATCCCCCCGATGTATTAACTATATTTTAAATATTAAATTTATATTTGAACAAATTTCCAATCATTTTGTACTTTAACTTTTAAAACCAAGAGGAATTTTATCGAACACGAATTTATCGAGTTACCTGGTTTTGGAAATAAGGTAGCGAAACGTGAGCACGTTAATTTAAATTAATTTTTAGACAAATCGAATTTATCGAGTTACCTGGTTTTGGAAATAAGGTAGCGAAACGTGAGCACGTTAATTTAAATTAATTTTTAGACAAATCGAATTTATCGAGTTACCTGGTTTTGGAAATAATGTAGTGAAACGTGAACACTTTAATTTAAACGTTAATTTAAATTAATTTTTAGGCGGCGGTGGCGGCTACACAGTAGGTGATCGTAATAAGGATTGTTTGTGTGTAAGAAACGTAAAATAAATTTCAAATGATGTGAAAATCGTAACAAACAGAACAACTTGAATGTAACAGTCGCGAATCAGAAACCAAATTTTTTTTGGAATATGATTAGCGGCTCGACTTGCATTATGTTCAACCTATTCTGGGATGTACTTCAGGGGCTTAGGAACCAGGGGGGCATGGGGGCAATGCCCCTCCCTAGTATTTTGCTGGGAGGGGCAACTAATGTTATTGCCCCCTCCAACTTTTTGGTCTGTTGAAATCTTCAAAAGGCTCAAATGCTCATTTTAAACGCATATAAAGCTTATAGAACCACAACTGTGTTTAAATTTCAGTCTTTTCCCGCCAATTCACATAGTAGTAAAAAGTACACATGCACTCGGAGAAGCTACACGCCATTAAAAATTCAAAACCATTCTTTAGACCCCTTTTCGTTTCTCTTTGCCCCCTCCAACTTCTAGAACGTTCCTACGCCCCTGACCGATACCTTTGTGTCCCTGTAAAGAGGCGAAGGGGAAGTCATTTCCAAAGCCCAAAAATGTTACCCCTCAAATAAGACGTCGTGCGGTTGGACCCAAGTGCCAGACTTTCTCCCCCTATTTACTTTTGGTTACACTAGGAAACCAGAGAACCTTGTGTAGTAAGGTGATGTTTTAAGAATAACGAATAATTTTCTTCGGTGGTTAATGCTCGAAATCTCCGCAACATTTCGAATGAAAATTCAACGTGTTTTGAGAATTTGTGTTGAAACATGCTCACCCACAAAGTTTGCATTTTTTAGGACGTTTTGATAAATATATTCAAAGCACTATCCCCAAATCACACATTACCATCTCAAATAACCGGGGCCCGTGTTTGATCAATCGAGGAATGTTTATCTCCGAAAAAGTATAGCTATCTCCAGTAGAAATGGCCTTTTAGGGACCCGGAACTAATATTTTATCGGGGTTCGGGCCCGCTCTCGGTGGCCCTGAGTATTGTAATAGAAGTTATGATGATCTCAAAATATTTGGGTACACTCACAGCTTGGGTGAAGATATTGTTTTCCCATTCACATAACTTATCTCTCAGACGTGTTACTTAAAACTAAAAATTGGTGGATCTTAAAATTAATTTTGCGCGTGAAAATACGCCGCCATCTTACGGTATAAAAGCAAGTAAATAAGCCTGCTATACATCATGATGTAAAGGTAGTGTCGCGCGCACATACGTAATTTTGAAATCGGTCAATTTTAAGTTGATATCGAATTGGAAAATAAATAAATTGTAAAATGATATATAAATTAATTAAAGCTACTTACGACGTTAGTCTAATCGTATTTTTACACGCATTTTTATAATTATGTTTTATATTGTATGTTACGTATTTTTCCTCATTAGGATCAAACTTGGTTAAATTTTGGATTAAATAAATAACATAAGCTTCGCTTACTGGATATTGCACTCCTTGTTTTTGGCAGTTTACAAACTGTTGATAAGCATTTAGTGCCATCTACCGGTTTTAGCGATTTGGTGGGACAAACATTTACACGTGAGAAGTGTGAGTTAGCGTGTGCCACCATTCTCCCAAAAAAATGTCATCCGGCTCGTTAAGTTGCCCCCGACTTTTCAGCATTTTGTGTGCCGTTTTAGAATGCATTGGGGAAGGTAAGAGTGCAATATCCAGTAAGCGAAGTTTATATTATTAATCCAAGGTTAAAAAGACTGCCAGGTGTATATATTTAAATCTAATAATTTCGTAAACATCCTTTTGATTTCACAAATCAAAATGATAATATTAATATTTAATAATACTAATTATTCAAATAAATTAACATAGTTTGTTGTAGAAAAGGTATTTCTTTAAATTACGAGTGATTTCCTTCGCCGGTTTAATGCGCGAAATCTCGACAACTTTTCTTGCAGCGTTTGAACTACACTCACCAACAAAGTAAGTAAAAAATATTGGCTCGTGCGAATAGGCTTATATAGAGGTACGGTTTTAATACTTTAATTTAAACTTTTATTTGGGATTTATCACTTACTAATTTATTAAAAAAAAAACACTTCTTAAACAGTTTTGAGTCATGTTTTATATAAAAACTCAGGAAACATTATAGAGAGTACGAGCGATTGACGCGCAGCGCCTCTAGGGGCGAGCTCGCGCTTAACTTGCTTAAAAATAAACAACAATTCCCGTTGACGCTAACGATGATTTAAAGTAAATTAACAAATCATTTTTCGAAAAAGTATTTGATTAACATTTTTCCATAATAAATGAATTTAAAAGAAACCCCAAAAAAGATTTTATCGTTTTATTTTTTAATTTAAATACTTCTATCTTGTACAACCTAGAGTAATATTTTATATGACAATTAAAATAAATTACTTACATTAATAGTTATATCGTAGACTTTTTTAGTCACCGACGTCTGTCGTACGCATTGCCCTTAAACTACTGAACTGTCTTCGTTAAATGTTTCCCTAACGTTAAATATACGTAGATTCTCTAAAATATTTTCTAAGTCCATTTAACGACAAAAATCCCACTGCGTTAAAATTTTCCCCTACTTTAACGAACCGATGGATGAAAAGTTACGAAACTAACTTTTAAATAAACCTGGAAACTTATTTCAAGTCATATTTATAATTCACTGATACCAAAATTCGCGATAAGTATTAATATCGTTCCGAATGACAGCCTACATTCTAAAATCTCATTTTCCTTTCTAATACGCGCGTTGACAACGCAAACTTTACGTAGACGAGCAGCTGTCCGATTATCTACATGATGCGTTAAAAATATTATTTTTGAATGTTATAAAGCGATAAACGATTTTTGAAGACGATTATATATTACATTTAAGTTCATATAAATGGGAAAAATTGTCAGTGGAATATTTCTTACATCATTTGGTAGGTTAATTAACGTTTAATTATCGCCAACTTTACATTAATTTCAATGGGGCGGGGAAATTTTTTTTAACCAAGTTACGCGCCAGCTCGCCACGAGAGGCGCTGCGTGTCATTTTCGTTTGAAACCGACAAAGCCTATTGAAACTCGCTTACTGGTTTTTTGTTTTTCTTTATCTCAATTGTATGCCCCCCAACCTAAATCCCGGCTACGCTACTGACTTTGTGAAAGCTAGGAGCAACAAACACAACACCCCACACAAGGAGAACGCAACCCGTCAAAAGTAGTGGATTTTCTTGTGTACGTTTTTCATTGGCTAGACGCTTTAGCGCCTGCTGCCGTCGGAAGGGGAAAATTCGGAAATTGTCTCCACTTGGTGGTGTTTTGTAGCGGACACTCTGAAATCGGAGTTATAACGTTGGCATTGTAGTCCAGCTGTAAATGGTCTTAGGTGAAAGCATCTTCCCCTTTGAAAAATATATCATGGTTTATCGGATCTAAAAGCCACCGTGCTAGTTAACGATTCCAACTACACCGTTATCCACAACTACGTTCATTATGTTCCATATCTTATAGTAAAACATTTTTTCATAAGCAGCCTTTGATAGTTAATATAGTGGTAAACGTTTTGACGAAGTAAACGTCATCAAAACACACTTGTATCGTTGGGAATTTCGCCCACATTGTGAGTAGCCCTGAATTTCAGGCGCTCGCATAATTCAAAGGAATAGAACATATAGCTTAAAGCTTCAGGTATTTTAGTGCTAAAATATCAGCGTACAGTTTAATAGGATCGATTCTCGCCGTTGTAAGCGCAAGCGGGCTTGTGTCCAGTTTATAGTTTTTATAATTAGCCTTCCGTCAAACCAGCTTTGGTATGGTAATTACGCATACATTATGATGTAGGAGTTAAATAACCATAATATCCAAACAGGGCCAGACTTACGTCTGTACTGGGCAATTACCGATACATATATCTCAGTAATTTTCCCAACTTTGAATTAACATGTTCTAATAGTGAGAGGTGTTATATACACTTTCTAAACGTTCCAGTGGATTTTGAAGAGTACATATAGCGGTATAGTACTTAGGGTTTATTCATCACGTTCAACCGTATTCTTGTTAGGAACCGGGTTCCGCGACTCACGTGATGATCAATTAACTGGTGGTATTGCTCGTATGTTAGCGTCGTTCTAAGTTAACGTACGTTTCCTTTAAAAGCTGGTACATGTACCTTATGAAATTGGTCTTACTGTGAAGCCCTTGCCACATAATACTCCACTGTAAGTATAATATCACGCCAGCCACAGAGATAGTAATTCTTCCAAAATGTTTCCATAATAGCCCCGTGAAGTCTATTTATTCTTACGCACTAGTGACTGAAAGCATTATTCCAACTAAGGAGATAGGTAGGTTGTTCGTTAAGTTTTCGACTTTTCGTCTCTGGATATTTTCACCTTAATCGCAATCGATGAAACATTCCACTATTGTATATGGAATGCACGTGCGAAATCGAACAAGATGCCCTGGTCACGACTCGCGGGGCGACCGAGAAAATGTCGGGAGAGGAGCGCGAAGTGAACGCGTTTTTTCCGCCCGAATTCCCTTGTGTACGAGAGTTGCCTCTAAATAACGATGGTGGCGTTGGGGTAGCGGCGACACTAGCCTAACAACAACGCCTACCTTCATTGCAGTCCAGGTGTAAATACTAAATGGTCTTAGCCCACACCAGCGTTGCCAGACGTACGATAATTATCGCACAGTGCGATAATTTAATCAAAATTTTTAGGGCGTACTATAATTTTCATGGCGTACGATATCGTACCATTATTTCGATAATACTGCCTCAACGTACTATAATGTACGATAATCTTTAGATTTTTTTAAAAACCTACGAACGATTTATATTTTATTATAAATTTATATAACTTTTCTACTTAAAATGAATGATATACATTTTCTGTACGCGTAGTCCAGAGTGTGAGTTTATTACTCCTAGCTATTACCGCATTTTTTAAAACATTTTTAAACATATTAAGTTAAGTTAATAATGATAATAGACATTTTGTTTATTTCCCTGAATTAAAATTCCTGTAGTGCTTTAAAAAATCATCTAAATTCAACGCATTTATGTATGAATTAAAATTTATCGCCAAAAAGAAATGTACGATAATTTTCCAGGAAAATCGATAATGTTTTGGCCTAGATACGATAATTTCAGATTTTCGATCTGGCAACGCTGGCCCACACTCACGGCTTGGGTCTTCTATTGGCTGGTTATGTGCAGAAAGCAAACGGAACGTGTCTTCGACTCGATGTAACTCCGAAGACCATACCAACGTAATTCACCTCTTACGGCTAAGCTTACTACTTTAAGACTATTGAATATTGTATGAAAAGAGCTGCTACTTCATGGTTACTTAATACTTTATCTGCTGTATCTGAATCGATTAAAGATTTCATTTTATTTAGTTTGCAGATATCATTTATGACAAAGCCATAACTTTAGTCAAATGAGACGTTGTTGCACGTGTGTATTTATCTAGCTATGGTGACTAAGTAAATAAATAACATTAAAACCTGGCAGTCTTTTTAACCTTGGATTAATAATATAAACTTCGCTTACTGGATATTGCACTCTTACCTTCCCCAATGCATTCTAAAACGGCACACAAAATGCTGAAAAGTCGGGGGCAACTTAACGAGCCGGATGACATTTTTTTGGGAGAATGGTGGCACACGCTAACTCACACTTCTCACGTGTAAATGTTTGTCCCACCAAATCGCTAAAACCGGTAGATGGCACTAAATGCTTATCAGCAGTTTGTAAACTGCCAAAAACAAGGAGTGCAATATCCAGTAAGCGAAGCTTATGTTATTTATTTAATCCAAAATTTAACCAAGTTTGATCCTAATGAGGAAAAATACGTAACATACAATATAAAACATAATTATAAAAATGCGTGTAAAAATACGATTAGACTAACGTCCTAAGTAGCTTTAATTAATTTATATATCATTTTACAATTTATTTATTTTCCAATTCGATATCAACTTAAAATTGACCGATTTCAAAATTACGTATGTGCGCGCGACACTACCTTTACATCATGATGTATAGCAGGCTTATTTACTTGCTTTTATACCCTAAGATGGCGGCGTATTTTCACGCGCAAAATTAATTTTAAGATCCACCAATTTTTAGTTTTAAGTAACACGTCTGAGAGATAAGTTATGTGAATGGGAAAACAATATCTTCACCCAAGCTGTGAGTGTACCCAAATATTTTGAGATCATCATAACTTCTATTACAATACTCAGGGCCACCGAGAGCGGGCCCGAACCCCGATAAAATATTAGTTCCGGGTCCCTAAAAGGCCATTTCTACTGGAGATAGCTATACTTTTTCGGAGATAAACATTCCTCGATTGATCAAACACGGGCCCCGGTTATTTGAGATGGTTATGTGTGATTTGGGGATAGTGCTTTGAATATATTTATCAAAACGTCCTAAAAAATGCAAACTTTGTGGGTGAGCATGTTTCAACACAAATTCTCAAAACACGTTGAATTTTCATTTTCGAAATGTTGCGGAGATTTCGAGCATTAACCACCGAAGAAAATTATTCGTTATTCTTAAAACATCACCTTACTACACAAGGTTCTCTGGTTTCCTAGTGTAACCAAAAGTAAATAGGGGGAGAAAGTCTGGCACTTGGGTCCAACCGCACGACGTCTTATTTGAGGGGTAACATTTTTGGGCTTTGGAAATGACTTCCCCTTCGCCTCTTTACAGGGACACAAAGGTATCGGTCAGGGGCGTAGGAACGTTCTAGAAGTTGGAGGGGGCAAAGAGAAACGAAAAGGGGTCTAAAGAATGGTTTTGAATTTTTAATGGCGTGTAGCTTCTCCGAGTGCATGTGTACTTTTTACTACTATGTGAATTGGCGGGAAAAGACTGAAATTTAAACACAGTTGTGGTTCTATAAGCTTTATATGCGTTTAAAATGAGCATTTGAGCCTTTGAAGATTTCAACAGAACAAAAAGTTGGAGGGGGCAATAACATTAGTTGCCCCTCCCAGCCAAATTCTAGGGAGGGGCATTGCCCCCCCTGCCCCCCTGGTTCCTACGCCCCTGGTATCGGTTGTACTCCGCCACGATGAAAAATAGTTCTCTATAAAATACGTGAATATTAAACTTTTGCTTTCGATAATTTGGTTAATTTAGTTCCTAAATAAAGTAGATATATGATAGAAACTAAAATGCGACATTTTAAAAATAATAACACGACTTTTGAAAGAAATAAACCGTAACTACAAAAACGCTCACTTAAATCGTGGAGAGCGTGGCGCCATCTAAGAGCAGAGATCGGGACTATTTGGTAAATCTACGATGTTAAGGCCTAACAATTTGCAAGTTCAACTGAAATAATAGCTATAGCTACGAGCTTTTTTTGTTTATTTTACAGTTGATATAGTAATTATTAATTAAAATCAACCGTTATCGAAAGAAATAATGGTCAGCATTTGACAGAGAGACTATTTGAAATCGCGAGGCATAGAAATCTTATGTCGCGAAGCGGTGACATGGTTGCCAGACAGCGTTGCCAGATCGAAAATCTGAAATTATCGTATCTAGGCCAAAAAATTATCGATTTCCCTGGAAAATTATCGTACATTTCTTTTTGGCGCTAAATTTTAATTCATACATAAATGCGTTGAATTTAGATTATTTTTTTTAAAGCACTACAGGAGTTTTATTTCAGGGAAATAAACAAAATGTCTATTATCATTATTAACTGAACTTAATATGTTTAAAAATGCATTAAAAAATGCGGTAATAGCTAGGAGTAATAAACTCACATTCAGGACTACGCGTAGAGAAAATGTATATCATTCATTTTTAAGTAGAAAAGTTATATAAATTAAAGGGAATATAACCTGCAAAGCAATCTTTACGGAAGACCCCTTCAATTTTTCAAATGTCCCTGTACAGTGGCGCCAAACATTTTTAAAGCCGAAAGCAAGAGCGGCCAGAGCTGCAAGCGTTGGTGTTCCACACCAAATACCTGAGGTTATATTCCCTTTAATAATAAAATATAAATCTTTCGTAGGTTTTTAAAAAAATCTAAAGATTATCGTACATTATAGTACGTTGAGGCAGAATTATCGAAATAATGGTACGATATCGTACGCCATGAAAATTATAGTACGCCCTAAAAACTTTGATTAAATTATCGCACTGTGCGATAATTATCGTACGTCTGGCAACGCGGTTGCCAGGGAATAAAATTCAAAATTTTCATCTTGAGCGCGGACCGGAATACCACAAATGCACTACTTCGCGCGAAATGTGCTATCCTTATTGGCTAGAAATATCACGTGATCACTAGCTCTTTAAAAAGGGTGTCAAGGATGGTGGAAGCAAAGATAATCTAGGCTACGTAGGAAGGTAAAATCTGAAGGCAGTGATAGACTTTCTCCCCCTATTTACTTTTGGTGTAACTGTGTAACGGTAGTCCGACCAGCCTGAAAAAGGCGCGAAAAAATGGCGGAAGTACACACTTTTTTAAACCAATTTACTCCCAAAAAAACCTAGTCCCGAGAGCTCTCCGTGTTTGGCTAAAGGGTACTAGGGTAGAGAGATTTAAATCTTTTATCCCACGTTATTAAATTTACTTGAACAGATTTATTAAGATGAAAGTCGGCCATTTTAATTAAAAAATGTAAACATAGCTACTTTTTCAATTCACGCCACGTGAGCTTCCCGTATTTGACGACATCGTACGTCACCATTACGACATATGCTTGTCAACCAATCAGAAAAAATCACGAAATTCGAGGTTGGTAGGAGTGCTGTTACACTAAGGATTCTATATTTTTAGAAGGATACTACTGTCCAGTAAACATTATAGAGATAGGCTACTACTACAAAATATGCCTATTTTCATTGATAAAGGTGGTAAGGTTAATGCTGCATTTAGTTTTGTACAAACAAAAGGATTGGTAAGAAAACTACAAGGTTAAAGTATTACGGTTTTTGGAGTTTCATCTCGAATATAAAACCAACAGTTTTTCAAAACTTTGCCAACCAAACGCCGTGGGCCCAACGCATTGTGGAAATGTTTTTTATATTCGCATCAATGTTTATTCAAAATGTTGGCTCGTGGGAATAGAGTGTTGTCGTCTGATACGATTTTGAAAACTTGTAACGTCACAGCTGTAGCGTTAATAGTGGCCGCCATGACAGTTACCTTTTTTATCAATAGGAAAATCACAATGGTGACTATAGGGAATCTGCCCTTTGCAGGAATTGTTTTACTCAAGGCGCTAACTAGGAGACATCCCGAAGTGTAACCCACCGATTTTGTTCAAACTCGGGGGATTGGTAGACCTTCGTGTAACCTTGGACGAATAAATACTCGTCCAAGGTGTAACTTGAAAAATCCTAAACGGAATTTATTCAATGGGCAACCGTTTTGCCATGGCAACGAAAAATGGTTTTGACAACAACAAATGGAAATTTTCCCATTGAAAATAACATGGGATTCTGACCGATTCCTAGGACCCTCCTGTGAAAAATTTTAAAAATTGATAAAAATTAATAAAAAAACATCAAAATTGATAAACTTTTGATCAATTTGAGGTCAAAATCCCATGTTATTTTCAATGGGAAAATTTAATATTTTGTGTTGTCAAAAACATTTCTCGTTGCCATGGCAAAACGGTTGCCCATTGAATAAATTCCCTTTAGGATTTTTCATGATACATGAAGGTCTACCAATCCCCCGAGTTTGAACAAAATCGGTGGGTTACACTTCGGGATGTCTCCTTGTAAGTATACATGTTTGTTGTGTACACCGATTTCGTAATCAGTGAACAATTGACGGATTTTGAAATGACGTTTGAGCGAGCGACACTACCGGTACATGTCTTGGGCACACAGCCTTCTTTGGGTGCTTTTTTGACCATAGAGGTATTTTCACGCGCAAAATGAATTTTAAAAGCCGTCAATTATCGAGATTAGGGCCCAATAGCTCTTTCTATAAAATAATATGTACGCATACATGTATAAAAAGTGTTATTTTTTGGAGCGCGCGCTTCCTAATATTTCCGTGTAGAGGGTCTCGTGCATTTTCGCGCGAGCTCAACAATAACAAAAATATGCTCGCGCTCTCTAACTTTAAATGCACGATGAATCTAACGTAATCACGTGACCTCTCGTATTTTTTATAAAGAACTATAATTACAGCGATAACAAAATGATTACGAGCCGGATTTCGGCGTAATTATCGAGTGATTACACAGCGATTACCGTAATCATTTCAACCAGAATGTAAACCGATTACTACAAATCAGGCAATCGGATTTACTTTACTACTTTATTTGTTTATATCTCTGAAATGCGTGACGCAGTACGTTTTAGGAATAACCCCAGAATAAAATAAAATAAACCAGTGAGATTTCATAGATGGCGACACAGTCTCTACGAACTACTGGTAAAGAGGACGTCGATGCGAGCCCGTTCTTGGAACGTCATCAACCTCCGGCACGGGGAAGGAGGGGAAGCGACAGCCGCGCTTCTTGCAAGACCAGTTTCAGTTGGTCGCAATGGACGTCTTGTGGCGGGCAAACCGCGTCGTTCTCTTAGCGGTACTCCTTGGAGCCTTATGGCAGGTCAATTGCCAATCGCAAATACCACTACTGATGCCCCATGTTCAACCCACAGTCGTAAGTACCGAATCATTTACGTTACGTGTTAATTAATGTACGAGTAACGCTGATTAAATAAACGCCTGAAAACGTCAGCTTTCTAAATATTTTTCGCCCCCAACTGTTCACGCAGATAGAACGTAAACTGACGTTTAATGTACGATTACCTTAATTAATAACTGTACAATACCTACGGGCGCGTACATATTATATTAAATTATTATCAAATAATATTTATGAAAGTCAGACGATGGTTAATACAGAATGCGGAAACGGTATTTTAACTATTTAATTTTAAAATTGGTTTAAGACTTTAGTTGCGCAGCGTGGAGGCCTTCAATTTTTCTTGGCATTTAAACTTGTTCGGTTACTTTCCGTGGCGCAATAAAAACAAATAAATATTCTCGATATGAGGTCCACCGTTGATATATTGGGCGGGTTTTTCTGAAGCTGACAAGTATATGGAAAATAGGGTCACCCGAAATATTCGTTTTCTGGTTCAAGTTTCTTTCGCTCGCACTTTCTATATTTTTGGGATTAACTGTTTCCTTTTCCGCCCGATTTGTTTATACCTGTACATTGTGTTATGAGGGTATTAAGGATTTTCGATTCGATCTATCGAAGGAAGTTCTTATAAAAACTATAATTTAATTTTAGAGTGTATATTTTCGTTCATCCGTTAAAATTTTAGGGGAAATTCTAAATTTAATAATTTTTTTTTTAAATTATAAGGTTCCTTGTATAGAGTTAAAGGCGCGTGTGTATTTAATTCAATCCTATATTTATCAATATTCAAAACAAGTGACCCATATAACCAAAAATCTGTCAGGTAAATTTTAGCTCGCTGCATAGATAATTGGAAAATACTTCAAATCAGATACTTTTTGGTTATTTTTCGATTTCTAACTTTAATTTCTTTAACTGTTAAATAACCGTATTTCAGATATTCTTAGAATGGTTCATATATCATATGAGGTAATTGGTAAATTCAAATCGGATTGTTAACAGATTTTTATTTATTTTTAACTGTTAAATAACTCTATTTAAGACATTCTTAGAATGGTTTATATGATTACGTGGGCTGACGTAATTAATTTCGTTTTCCTCAATTAATACAACCCTGAAAATGTAATTAAAAATTTAAATCCTTTATTGACCTTAGTACAAGAAGTCTTGTATTACTAACGTACGCGAAAAATGGTTATCATTTAAATTATATCAACGTAATTTCTGGGGTTCTGTTACATCATACCATAAGTAACATAATACCAATAAGTATGACATTTCCTATTGCTTTAATGCTAATTTTCTAACCGAACCTTTTTTTGGCACTGATACTCTCTTCAAGCTGTGAATTGGACTCGCGACTTACCGTTTTGGATGACTACTTTTTGATAGAAATTTAAGCCTAATATCGGAGAGCACGTTCTGGAGTCGCGAGGGGCTTTAGCTCTGTTTTGAAGCCCGTGTGCGAATCACGCGTGATAAAAAAAAACATGAGCTCTTGGCTCCGAGAAAAACTTTTTTATTTTTTATCATTTTAGCCTAATATTCCGCCTATCTATCGGAAACCAGATATTTCGGCTTAGCGGAAGTCTCGCGTATTTTAGACACTAGAGGGCTCTGTGCTGAGAAAACATCTTGATTGCGTTATAACTATAAAAATCAGTTTGGTTGTAAATCTGGTTAATTGTTATACTTATTGTTATTATGTTACTTATGATCATACTTAAGTAACTTAACTGGATCTTTAGCGTAAAGAATTTTAAGGACTCTCGTCGCTTGATGACTTAGGCCTAAGGTGGTGCCTTGGGTATTAGCCTAGCTGATTATTATTATTATTATTATTATTAAAGCGATCAAGATTAAATACGGAGTTATAAATAGCAATTTTAAACAATTTATCTATAATTTCCCGTTAATTAGGGAATGTTTTCATCAACATAATTCAAAACGCGGGCTTTGAACCATAAAGTTACGAAACATACACGCGTGAAAAAATCCGAAAACTAACAACGAAAATATATAAGCCGCCGCTTTTGAAAACTGACGGAGCAGAAACCATTAGGGCTTAAACATAAAACGATCTTTGGTATAAGCAAATTTCGCGGCGAAATTTGCTTGGTACGAGTGGGTCTGATTATAGCTCCTTATAGACACAAAAATAGAGGAATAAAAAATTAAATATTCTCGAAACATATGGTTCCGGTTGATGTGCACAGTCTTAACCACGAGGTAAACCCTTTATATTGAAAATATGAAACAGTAGCACAGTTACGCGCTAAACTAAATTTTGATAATATCTGTTCTTTTAAGGGGTTCGTTAACTAACCAGGAAAGCTCCTTTTAAAATCTTTCCAGATTCTTTGAAATCGTAATTTTTATAGTTACCGATAATAAAAATAAATGTACGGTACTTATTTAGTAGACTGTGAAATTGTTATACAATGTATATCAATATTTACGCAAATCGTTATATCAGAAGTGTATAAGTATAATAGAGAAGTATCATATATCTCCCAATACTGGTAATTTTATTCGCTTGAAAAGTGTATGATAATAGTATTTATTTAATCGTATATTTTAAAATTATTAAAAGTCACGGTTAAAACTAAATTATAAAATAAACTAATTTAAGAGACAAGATACTTCATGACTGGTATATAAAACTAAATTTCATATGTATAAAAATACATTATTATTGTCGTAAACCTCATATCGGAGAGCACGTTCTGGAATCGCGAGGGGCTTTGGCTTTGTTTTGAAGCGCGCGTGCGAATTACGCGTGATAAAACAAACATGAGCTCCTGGCGCCGAGAAAAACTTTTTAAATTTTTATCATTTTAAGTCTAATATTCCGCCTATCTATCGGAAACCAGATATTTCGGCTTAGCGGAAGTCTCGCATATTTTAGACACTAGAGGGCTCTGTGCTGAGATAACATCTTGATTACGCAATAACTATGAAAATCAGTTTGGTTGTAAATCTCGTTAATTGTCATACTTATTGTTATTATGTTACTTATGCTAATACCGTTAACATCAACAAGTTTTTTTGGAAAGTGGAAACCAAAGAGCTCGGGGAAAACCCCTTTAGCAAGTGGGAGATAGCTTGTACCACAAGCTGGGTACTTACCTCGCAAGATATCAATCCACTTGTGGGATGCAAATAGTTCCTACTTTGACCAGATATTTCCGGGACGCTCGATAAAACAGTTATCTGGTAAACCTGTAAAGCTGTTTACTTGGTTAAATGTATATGTAAATATGCGTGCGAAATCTTACTCATTTATCGATTTATATTTGAAACAAAACACTGTATAAAGGAATATGAATATTTCATTGATTGTGTCAATATTTCATTTATAGCATTGCTATATTTTGAAATATACTAACTTCACGTAGCAGAGTTGACACTTTTTAGATTAAAAAAAATCAAATCAATTTATTTTTTTAATTAAATTTGATTTTTTCCTGTATAATTAACGGATATTTTACTTTTATCAGTAAGTTAATCTGAATGAAATGTTAATTAAATTTAATTACTATTTAATATTGTAGATTTCTCAGATTTTCTATCTAGTTTTTTTCCATTTTTTATTTATCCATTGAAATAAATTGTGCGATTTAAATCATGATTTAAATTGAATTGATTTAAATTAGCCAACGCTGTCACGTAGGTTACTTTCGGTATGTACCAGAAATCGACCTCATGGTTGCCCATTTAGAATAATATCAATTTAACAAACCAATAGCGCTACCGTCTTTGAGAATGGTTAGCGAAGAATTTAGCGAAAGGGCTGTTCGCGACATTTTGGTGAAGTTCTAGTAGTTTTTTTAGCAGAACTGTGGGTCAAGAGTATTTATGACGCGCATTGGAATATCCATTAAAAGCTTTTTATTATTATTATTATTATTATTATTATTATTATTATTATTATTATTATTATTATTATTATTATTATTATTATTATTATTATTATTATTATTTGACACGTGATAGAAACCTAGAAATATTGTACGCATAGTCGCTTAATTAAGTACTCATGGATGAATTACAGTAATTCGTCCATGCTGTACTAAATGTAGTATTTTTAAATTGTTTTTAACAAAATAAAATATTTTTAAATTGTTTTTAACAAAATAAAATATTTTTAAATTGTTTTTAACAAAATAAAATATTTTTAAATGGTTTTTAACAAAATAAAATATTTTTAAATGGTTTTTAACAAAATAAAATATTTTTAAATTGTTTTTAACAAAATAAAATATTTTTAAATTGTTTTTAACAAAATAAAATATTTTTAAATGGTTTTTAACAAAATAAAATATTTTTAAATGGTTTTTAACAAAATAAAATATTTTTAAATGGTTTTTAACAAAATAAAATATTTTTTAAATTGTTTTTAACAAAATAAAATATTTTACTGTGTAACTAAAGTATTTTTTCATTCTTTTAAATTATTTAAAAGAATAAAAAAAATACTTTAGTTTAAAATACCATATACACAGGAGTCCTCTGCTAATTATTTATTGGTGAAGTCCATATGAAGTCAGTGGCGTCGCTAGGGTGTTTTAGGCGGCGCTTGAGCCACCTGAAAAATTTCTGAAAAGCGCCTCCTAAAATTAAGACTTTTTCCAATTCACTTTGCGAAATGTTTCTTTAAACTTAAAAATGGTCATCAAAATTTCATTTTTCCTAGTCGGTATAAATGTCTCAAACCTTTTTCGGAGCCCCCCCCTCCCCCATATCACTCAATGGGACGCCCTGACCAGTGCTTATGGCTTAAGCGTCACCAGTTTTGAAATCCTGGTGACGCCACTGTATGAAGTTAGCCAGTTTTAAGGACAACGATATTTTATTGACTTAAAACCCATTAAACCTGCACCCCACCCCTTGTACAGGTAACCGCGAGTCCTTCCGTGCAATTCGTATCTTTCCATTGTAAATAATGCTGGAGTGCACGCGTGGGCGCCGGGTAACTCTTATTCCGGGGTGGGGGAGGACGAAAGCGTTGCCATAGCAACGGGTTTATACGTCCGTTGGTTGCTCCCACCTCACTCCCTCCATTTTCCGAAGTGGCTGATCAAAATAGGAATTACGAGTGCCTTGTTCAAGCTACCATATGGCAGCCCCCATCGACGATTATTAGCGTTTTATTTAGTGTTTGAAATATGATCATACCACTTAAATGTCGCCTAGAGTAATATATGGAACTTTCTTTATTGCTATATTCAACACATACTGTTAGAACAGGTGGCGTGTATAAACGCGTACAGTTTACGTATTGTTAGAAGTTCCTAATATACTTAATATTCCTATAAAATCCTATATTTTCAAAAATGTCCTATAACATCCTATATTTTTAGAAAAATCCCCCAAAAGTCCTATAAAATCCTATAATTTTGCCCATTTCAAATCCAGCCACTCACAAGGAGACTACCCGAGGTGTTACACACCGATTTTGTTCAAACTCGGGGGATTGGTAGACCTTCATGTACCTTGAAAAATCCTAAAGGGATTTTATTCAATGGGCAACGGTTTTGCCACGGCAACGAAAAATGTTTTTGACAACATAAAATGGAAATTTTCCCATTGAAAATAACATGGGATTTTAACCGATTCCAAGGATCCACCCTGTGAAACATTTTACAAAATTGAAAAAAAATGAAAATACCAAAATTATAAAAAAATTTATAAAAATTGACGAAAAAAATCAAAATTGGTCACATTTTGATGAATTTAAAAAAAAAAAATTCACAGGGAAATCGGTCAAAATCCCATGTTATGTTATGTTGTCAAAAACATTTTTCGTTGCCTGGCAAACCCGTTGCCCATTGAATAAAATCCCTTTAGGATTTTTCAAGTTACATGAAGGTCTACCAATTACCCGAGTTTGAACAAAATCGGTGTGTAACACCTCGGGTAGTCTCCTTGTCAGTTAAATTGCTAGATTTAGCTATAGGATAAATTTCTATACCAAGTCATTCTAATCTAAACTTTTGTTATGGTTAACATGGTTAGCTACTAGTATATTATTGTGATAAAACGGTTTAAATAGTTTCTATTTTTTAGGTGAAAATCAAAGATTTATTTCTCTAAATATAGGTTTTGTTTTTAAATGCATAAAGTTAGTAAATTTAATAGCATTTATAGTCCTATAAAATCCTATAATTTTGTAAAAATAGTCCTATAAAGTCCTATATTTTTAGAAATATAATCCTATTTTTCGTTTAAAAAATTGAAGATTTGAGGGGGGGGGGGGCTGATACCGGCATTACTATTCTCTTGAATAGTAAAAAATACATAAATAAGAAAATATTCCTACGCAGTGTAATTTCTACAATTTACATCGTAAATTTTGAAACGTGATGCGCTTCCTCGGTTTAATTGAAAAGAGCATCGAGCTTGCAAAAGTACAAGTTTTACTCTTATGCGAGGGGGAAATAACTCGCTGAAAATGTGTACACCAGATTACATATTTCAAGAGATTACTTAAAAAATTACAGATTACCAAAAGTTACGCGGGATTTCTTATTTCAAGTAATCCAAATAATATTATTAGAGATTACTAGTTGCGAGATTCATTATTATTACTGATATTACGCGAGATTCATTATTATTACTGGATATTACTGATATTACGCGAGATTCATTATTATTACTGATATTACGCGAGATTCATTATTATTACTGATATTACGCGAGATTCATTATTATTACTGGATATTACTGATATTACGCGAGATTCATTATTATTACTGGATATTACTGATATTACGCGATATTCATTATTATTACTGATATTACGCGAGATTCATTATTATTACTGGATATTACTGATATTACGTGAGATTCATTATATTACTGGATATTACTGATTACGGATATTACTCGATATTATTTTGGAATTACGGATATTACGCGAGATTCATTATATTACTGGATATTACTGATTACGGATATTACTCGATATTATTTTGGAATTACGGATATTACGCGAGATTATAATGGAATTACGGATATTACTTGAGATTATAATGGAATTACGGATATTACTTGAGATTACTATTTTCTCCTGGAATTACCTAACGAGTGTACAACAGATTACTCAAGTTATTTCCCCCTCGCTCTTATGGCCTAGCTAAATACTTATCTCGTAAGCGAATAAAAGATATAAAAATAAAACTCTCAAATACGGGAACAAATGCCACCATTGAAAATTTATAGCTTCGAGAAAAAATCTTCAAAATTAACTTCAAAGAAAAGGAACCTTTATATCAAGAACTTTTATCTAAAATCGAGGGCAACCGAGCCGATTTTCATTACCAAGGTATACCTAATTTATTCACTGTAGCGTAAATACCTGGGGACAAAGGAAATATGATAGGTATACTAGAATCCAATAGAGAAAACCCGTATTACTATTTGTGAGGAAATTAAGTAGCCGAGTCTCTAAGGAATACTAAGATTGAAATTATTAAACGAAAAAGAAATATTTCCTATTATTAGTAACGCCCACGGGATATTAAACCGCGGCTAATTTTTCTCAGAGCAAAAATTTTATTTTTTGACATTTTTATTTCCCTGTTGATAAACGTTCTACGACTTCTCTTGAAATTATCATAAATTAAATATTCTGAAATATTTAATATCAATAAAATATTGAAAAAATTGAAGTGAATATTTAGTTTAGATTATATTTTTTGTACACGTTGTATCTACATGCCCTATTTCATTTATTAAACCCTAATACATAGTTTGCACCGAAGGGAGGGGCCTATGGTCTCCAAGGAAACTGGGAAGGCGATCAAAAATTCAAACCATTTCGCGCGTAGCTACTAAGTAGGTAGCCATTTTGTTGGTAATCTCGTCAAAGCTACAAAACGTATTAGATTTATGCTTTAAAATTTTAAATGGGCCCTAAACAAAGCCAGATAAGATTCTAAGGCCGGATTATTTAAATAAAATATCAAATTACGACAGAAATATCTACGAAAAGAAGTTAACAAAGCTTATCAAAGTTAGGCCTTTGCGGTCATCCTTTTTACAATTACCTTCGCTATCGAATAAAATAAACAATTTTCGCTCTTCCTTGGTAATTGAACTACTCGAACAATTTTTAACCAGGCAGATAACCATTTTTAACGTGAAAATAATTTCTTAATCATTTGAAAATAATTAAAATCCGCAAACAGACGATTGAAACTGTTAACCCTCCCGTTTTACTAAGAAATCTACACCAGAAAAATGGCGGCAAAGAACCGTTCATTCTTACTCAAATTAAATATTTATTCTTGGTTCTTATATCTATACTTGGAACTGCGTCATTGATGACGTAGGGATGCAAACTATGTATTAACATAGTAGTTTTTAGTACGACACAAAAATAATCTCGGATAATGAAAGGTCGGCGCAGATCTATTGTGTAACCGGAAGTTTCGTAAATCGTCATTTCCATTAACGCGGTATATAAATATTTTATATACTTCTGTTATTAGTAACATCTATGGAATTAAAACAAGAAGAATTTTTCTCAGAGCTAAATTCAATTTTCGTTTGTCCGTTGATTAGGGTGGGGAAGAAATCTGTAAATATGCCAAATTTCTTGTTGATAAAAGGTCTACGACTCCTTTGAAATTATCATAAATAAAGATTAAATATGCTAAAATATCTAATCTCAATAAAATATTGCCGAAATCAAAGGGATTATTTACGAAAACCCATCGTATATAGACGCTTCGTTCATGGACAGTAAATGAAGAGGACAGGTTTTCGATAGCCTTCCACAGTGCATTTTATTACTCCCCGCGTATCAATCAGCTCGAGAGACTCCGAGGGAGTCTTGCAAGGTCGTTTCTACCACGTGATCTTAAAATTTCAAAATGGCAATCTAATGCGGTTGATATTGTTACGTAATTTTTGGCGCTTTATATATTAGTAATTTTTAATTTTGGTTTTTTAATTCAATAAAAACTATCAACTGATATTTAGTATATCGTATTTAATCTATAAAAACGTGAAAAAATACCTTTTCGCGTAAAAATGTACTTCGTGTTTATCTTTTTTCGAACAGTATCGTCCACTCTTAGCGATACTTGTTTTTTCTTCAAATAACCTTGGCCGACCCCCTTAGTGAGATTGGTTTACGGGGGCTAAAAACCAGGCTTTTTACCGATACTCTAAAATCTACTATCCATTCTTCGTTTAATTAATTAGCACGTATTTTTTATCGCGTATTTACATTGCGATAAAACTAATTCGTTATTTTTATGTTTACAGAAGGAAACGTATTTGTGCACGGGCTTCAAAATGCCGAGCCACGAACACCTTTACATCGGTAATTTTTTTAATTTCGTATTAGTTATTTTACAAGTACGTTTCATTAAAAGTGGTTAATTTTCCGGAAAAATAAAAAAATTAAACATAATAATTTTTAAGGGTTGTTTAGTTTAGATTTACTTTTGGATTCTAAAAAATGAGGGCAAAATGCCGAGAAATTTAAATTTTCGAACAATATTAGGTTAATCATGAAACGAAAATCTTTTTTATTCGGAAAAGTTTCCGGAAAAAAGGTCTCGGTAATTTTACGGAACGTTTTCTGAGCGGGAAATTTTCCGACTTACAATTCTAGTTTCATCGTAAGTCTATATTGAACTTCAATAAGTGTGTCAGTTAGGTGAAATAATTAAAACACCCAAGTGTGGCGTGGACTAGAATTGACGTCATACCCCAAAAAGCGCCCCTAGAGAGAAAAATACGCGACTTGTCAAGTAATTGTCACACGCCGGTTCTACTCCTCTACCACTGCTTCCTGCACACACTCACTCACTTTGACGACTTAATGACTGAAATCCTACAAAAATTTGTTGTCATTCTAGAAATGGATCCAGTTAAAATTAACACACTGGAGGTAGTAATTTTAAGAGCAGAGTATTCAAATATTGCGTAGCGATGTACACAGGGGCGTAGGAACGTTCTAGAAGTTGGAGGAGGCAAAGATAAACCGAAAGGGGTCTGGAGAATGGTTTTGAATTTTTAATGGAGTGTAGCTTCTTCGAATACACGTGTACATTTTACTACTATGTAAATTGGCGGGAAAAGACACAGTTAAACACAGTTGAGGTTCTATAAGCTTTATATGCTTTTAAAATAAGAATTTGCGCCTTTTGAAAATTTCAACTGATCAAAAAGTTGGAGGGGGCATAAACATTAGTTGCCCCTCCCAGCAAAATTCTAGGGAGGGGTATTGCCCCCTTGCCCCCCCCCTGGTTCCTACGCCCCTGGATGTACATCACTGACGTCGCATCACTGTTTAGACTTTTAACCGCCATATTACCTCAATTAATTTTAGTGTTACTCTATCTTTGTTTACTCGGACACATACTGAAGTTCTAGTAAAAACTACTACGAGTCAATGAACTTTACTCTTTACATAACCCCTATCGTATTTAATACTGTTCAGGGTTGCCACGCGTCAGGGAAATCAGGGAAAAGTCAGGGAATTTAAAAATGGGCCTAAAAAGTCAGGGAAATGTCAGGGAATTTTAAGAATTGGTAAAAATACAGGGAAAAGTCAGGGAATTCAATTTTATCTGGGCACTTTTTGAAGGTAATTTAACTCTAGATGTATGACAAATTCCACGATTATCATTTATTTCCTTGAATGTTTGGCTAATTTTTTCAACATTGCAATAACCTTTTTACTGAAATATAAGGCCATCTAAATTTATTAACTTCTGATAAAAGTAAAATATAAAAGAAAAAATTTGGCCTTAATAAGTCAGGGAAAATCTCTTAAAATGGTCAGGGAAAACAGGGAATAGTCAGGGAATTTGAATCTGAAAATTTCGTGGCAACCCTGCTGTTTCGATAAATTTTCAAAGTGGGATTTGGGAGCAAAACGTTAAACACATAGTTCACTCTTAAATTTAACACGGAAAAGGTGAATACTTTTTATCACATTGTCAGGTTTGATGGTACTTAACCTCAGTTCTTGAGAACAGTCAAGGATTAGATTAAAAGTGCGGTGGCCTCGCAGCAAGAGGAGCTGGGTTCGATCCCAGCTTGTGGCACTGGGTGAAAACTCGGAACAACTCCTTCCGCGTTGAGTTTACAAGTTCTCTCCCCACTAGTTGCATAAAAACTTGTTGAAGTTAACGGTAATAGTTGACTTGGGCCTAAGGTGTGACTTGGGTATTAGTCTAGTTAATTATTATAATAGGAAAATTAAAAACATTGTTCAAGTATGTTATATAGTCACAGCGTTCTACATTATTTCAAACTAAATTCCATAGTTGGATTCGAACCTAACGCCACAAAACAAACGGCGCATCACATTTTGATTTACGGATGCACGACACCTGGCTATTGGGAGCGAGATACCCCGAGGATCACGTGGGACTGTGGCGAAATGAGCGGCTCCAAGACGAACTTTCGCCACAAACCAGTCTGCGCGTCGGGCTCCCAGGTCATTTACGCCTGGGCCTTGGACGCTCCGGCACTCAAACTTCCCGATGGTGAGTCTCACGTTCGAAAAATTTCTTCACTTATACTCAATCAGACGCATCAAACACAGCACCCCACACAAGGAGAACGCAATCCGTCAAAAGTCGTGCATTTTCTTGGGTACATTTTTCATTGGTTAGACGCTTTAGCGCCTGCTGCCGTCGGAAAGGGGAAATTCGGAAATTGTCTTCCCCCCCCGCCCGTAAAACGTTCGGCGTAAAGGCTCGTCCAATGAAAGCTGTACACAACACTGCGTTAGAGTGTTTAAAGGCTAGCTGCGTTCTCCTCGTGTTTGTCGCTCCTAGATACCTAATCAGGCGCAATAATGTTAACTCTTTTCACAGGTGTCGGATTTAAAGTTGGCAAAGGAACGGGTATCAATTTCCTCGTGTTACAAGTACACTACGCCAACGTCGACAAGTTCCTAAGTACGTATCAAGTATTTGAAAATGTACAATCCAGTGCCTATACCGTCAAGGATCGTTAGTTACCTCGAAACACGCTACCCTCGACAGTCGACACGGCTAGAATTATTTCCCATTATAAATATTCAAATATTGGCAAAGGCCTTCTCACGTTACGGGTCATACATACGGTATATTTGGCAGATTTACCGGTGTTTCTGACGGATGTTGTATGCGTACACGATATATTCGAAACTTCTCACGTACGGTATTCACGTATATTGGCCAATTTACCGGTGTTTCTGACGGATGTTGTATTTTAGACCTATAACGCGCAATTATGAAGGTTACACATGTAGGGAGAAAGGGAATATTTGACACCTAGGTTGGTCATTTCGGGGCGTCCTCCTCAGTGGCGTAGCTGATGGTCCGGGGGGGGGCTTCGGGGGGCCCTGCTCACCATAAAAATAATTATAAGGGGGGCCCCATTAAGTTTTTTACGGGGGGGGGGGCTTCTAAGTTCTCAGCTACGCGAAACAAAATGCGTTGTCATAGCGATCATAGATTTGTACTAAGAAGAGAAGAAATTGGTTAAAAGTTATGATTTTGCAAATTTTTCCAGCCATTTATCGGTTTCAAACATTTAGCACTGAATAAGGCAGCGCGTTCTTAAAATTAGCCTCGCGCAAAAGTACCATATTGGCCAGTCGCGATAAAATGAAAGCGCGTGTAAAAAATATTGAAGTTGGCTGTACTTGTGGTATTTGAAAATACCTTTACATTATTTAATCTGGCTAATTTTTCTTTTCATTTTAACGAAATATTTTTCAATCCAGTTTGGATAGCAAATATTTCATTATTGAAAATTAAAACTAAATAAGATTATCCTTTAGATTAAATGATATAAAAGTCATGGTTTCAATATGAATTAAAAGAGTATTAATTTTGTATGTAAGCAAATTATGGGCCCGCATTAAGTAACAATTTTGGGGCCCATATGAAATTTAGACGTAAGCGAGTGGGACCACTGGATTTGGCATAAAGAACGTCAAAATGTAATTTCATTTTTCACTGTTTAAATTTAGATGGAGCCACCGACGATTCGGGCATTGTTCTGCAAACTTTACCAGGAGATTCTCAAAAGTACTGTTTGAAATTAAAAAAATTAAGTCATCGTTTATCTATAAACTGTCTCAATAACATACCTTTATTGATCTTACAGAGTTAGTAAAGGAGCCGGCGTTATGCTGTTGGGAACTGGCGGAATGATCAGAGCTAGATCCACGGGTAAGATGACGGCCACCACTCGTAGCCATATTTTTTTTATCTTCTCGCGTGAATCAAAACGGTAGTTTAGTATTTCCGAACTGATACTTTGAAATCCCATATTTCCGAACTGATACTTTAAAATCCCATATTTCCGATCTGGTCCTTTGAAATCCCATATTTCCGATCTGGTCCTTTGAAATCCCATATTTCCGAACTGGTCCTTTGAAATCCCATATTTAGGAACTGGTCCTTTGAAATCCCATATTTTTTAACTGATCCTTTGAAATCCCATACTTCCGAACTGGTCCTTTGAAATCCCATACTTCCGAACTGGTTCTTTGAAATCCCATACTTCCGAACTGGTCCTTTGAAATCCCTTACTTCCGAACTGGTCCTTTGAAATCCCTTACTTCCGAACTGGTCCTTTGAAATCCCATATTTCCGAACTGGTCCTTTGAAATCCCATACTTCCGAGCTGGTCCTTTGAAATCCCATATTTCCGAACTGGTCCTTTGAAATCCCATACTTCCGAGCTGGTCCTTTGAAATCCTATATTTATGGCATATTCGCTTAAAACC
Organism: Leiobunum rupestre; assembly: GCF_980474605.1. Lineage (NCBI taxonomy): Eukaryota > Metazoa > Arthropoda > Arachnida > Opiliones > Sclerosomatidae > Leiobunum > Leiobunum rupestre. The sequence continues at coordinate 40,764,251 of NC_143394.1, forward strand.
CAGCTGATAAAATTATCTTACATCCTTACGACCCTTTTTATAACACACTATAAGCCTTGGGTATTTCTATATTTTCACCCTATAAAACTCATTTATAATTGGTAATTTATTCCTATAATTATCCTATTATCCTATTATAATTATCCTTTATAGTTTTAAGCTAAGAGCTCTGTAATCTAGAAACTCTATCTGTTACAGTTTACATGGAAACTGCTTGCCCTGTTGCTGAAGCTTTAACGTTACATCCATTCGGCTTCCGAACACACACGCACAAACTAGGTATTAATGAATTTCGAATCGATTGTTACCAGCAGTATATCTAACTTTAACTATTTTAGGTTTACTCGTTTCGGGGTATGTGGTAAAACCCGACAACACTTGGATACTGATCGGTAAACACGATCCCCAACAACCCCAGGTATGCCATTTATATAATCGCGGTCATTTTTGGACCATTGAGAACTATTTACAAGTTGTCGGGACCAGAGTAGCCTGGTGGGGAGCAGATTTGAACTCGTCTCCTAAGCTTGTTCCATTAAAACGTTTAGTCATGTCCAATTCCGTTGGTTCGCGTGGTATTTGGCCTTACAAGTCGCTAGTCGACGACTTTGGCCTATAGGCTTCGAGCTTAGGAAATATAGCGCCATCTACCTTATTATCCGTCAACTAAATATGTGATGAAATAGCAGACGACTTTTGAATGTTTTTCGGTTGAACTTTCAGCTGCTGCGCAGAGATAATTTTGAACGTGCAGACAGATTTCATATATTAAATTTTAAACTCGGTCGGTAGGCGGCGATACTTATGACCAAAATTTAAACTACGCACGAAGCCTATGATGGTGCCTTGGGTATTAGCTTAGCTGATTATTATTGTTATTATGAAAAGTGACATAATTACCAAAAGTGTGACAATCCCTGTACACTCTGTTTGAAAAGTCTTCGACAGCTGAAATTTTTGCCCTCTTTTTAATTCTGCTAGAAAACTATAATAGATAGCTCGATGAAACAAATTGCAACTTTTATTTATTTTCCAATATCTTTCGTTATTTATTGGTTTCGTCCGCCAAAAATTAATAGTTTGGCGGGAACCGTCAAAACTCATTTTTGACAACTTTTTAAATATTGGTTCTACGGCACTGACTCGCGCGTTTTTAAATTCACAATGGTCGATTCATATTTAGAAAGTGGAAAAATTATCGCTCTACAACCAACGGTTGAGAAGTTATCGCGTTTCCAAATTGTCGTCGAAGTTGCGTTATTTATAATCGCTTGATGCATTTTAGGTGTTTACTAGTTTCGAGGAAAGTTTGGAAACGCTATAACTTCTCAACCGTTGGTTGTAGAGCGATAATTTTTCCACTTTCAAAATATGAATCGACCATTGTGAATTCAAAAACGCGCGAGTCAGTGCCGTAGAACCAATATTTAAAAAGTTGTCAAAAATGAGTTTTGACGGTTTTCGCCAAACTATTAATTTTTGGCGGACGAAACCAATAAATAACGAAAGATATTGGAAAATAAATAAAAGTTGCAATTGGTTTCATCGAGCTATATATTAGAGTTTTCTAGCAGAATTAAAAAGAGGGCAAAAATTTCAGCTGTCGAAGCCTTTTCAAACAGAGTGTACTTTCGTATGCTAAAGGCTTAATGAATGCTCGACTCGTGATGTTTTTTTAGTTTATGGTATTATATCGTAGGTAGATGGCGATAGCATCTCCACAGAACGACGAAAAATAAAAAAAACACTAACTTTGACAAGTGCTACTTAGTTCCTCCGTTCCTCACTACGAGGCGTTACTTGTTGGTTTTAACTTCCTTCCCTCCCCAAGGCATACTTTCCCTTCTCCCCTCCCAACTTGTATTTCGCTCGTAACTTTCATTAAGAAATAGGTCCGATTGACACACTTTTGTTATTATCAAAAGTAACATAAGACCCTAAAGTGTGTCAGAACGGTATAGTTGTTAATGAGAGTTGGTCTCAAAGTAAAACAGGAAAAGAAGGGGGGTTGGAAATTGCGTCATCAAAATCGAGGTCCTCCAGCGCTGCCGAGTGAGGCGTTTTGTTTTAGAACGTATGTCTACGGGCGAGTAAATCGAAGATAGAAAATTGCGCCAGACTATAGACTAAATATAATGTTGCTAGTACTATTTCAACTAGTAGTCTATAGTGTGACTAGGTCTCACTAGAAATTTCAATAGGCGCGAAGGTACAGCTGACAAACTTTTGGGTCTTATGCTACTTTTGTTATTATTAATATCGGCTCTCTTGGGTCCCGTAATTATTTCCGTACCGGGGCTCTGGATCCTAATCATGGTCGTGATACGTAAATTAACCCCGTTTTTCGTATTAATTTTTAGATGTTTTACCCGGTGAAGAATAAAACCATCACTGTAGAAAAAGGAGACATTCTAGTAAGATATCTAAGATAAGAAAACCATTAAAAACTTGCTAAATTGTCATTTTTAAATTTAGGCCGCAAGATGTACCATGAGAAACTATCAGGATCACGTCACAATGATCGGGTAAACGTCACATTTACGTCATCTACTTTTCGGTGCTTGCTAGTAGCGTCATAGGCATACGACTTGAAACGGATTACGTCACAGATCAGGAAAGGTATTCTGTAAAAATCAAAAATGACAAAACAATCTCAAACTATCGATTGTGTAAGTTCAATTTTAAGCACACACAAGGAGAACGCAGCTAGCCTTTAAACACGCTAACGAAGGGTTGTGTACGAATTTCATTGGACGAGCGTCACAAGCCTTTACGCTGAACGTTTTACGGGCGGGGGGGAAGACAATTTCGGAATCTTTCCCTTCCGACGGCAGCAGGCGCTAAAGCGTCTAACCAATGAAAATTGTACGCGAGAAAATGCACGACTTTGGACGGGTTGCGTTCTCCTTGTGTGGGGTACTGTGTTTGTTGCTCCTAGATGGCAGTATGTTACGCTATATATACGGTATTTTAGTCAATTCATAAACTAATTGCTTAAGCGCACGTAAAAAACCTTTTTATTTTTGGTGCCTAACACTTAAATTTGCACCAACGACCGCATGTCGAAGCATTTAATTAAAATCAATACTTTTTGTTGATGGTTTGATATTTCGATAGCAGCCTCTTCTGCACACGCGCATTGCCATTTTTGTGAAGAATCATGATTTTTTTGTCATATTTGATTTTTACAGAATAGACTCAAAAACCAGGCTATACTGCTATGCAAATTATCGCTTGACCACCACATTCGTCTTAATGTCATGGCCGACCTAAGCTCGTTACCATGGCCACGAAAAAAGGCCAGCTAACGATAACGGAAACACGGCCAACTTTGATCTCGCGCTATAGCGGCCAACTCGCGTTGAGTTTGCAAGTTCTCTCCCCGGCCATAAAAACTTGTCGAGGTTAACGGTAATAGTTAGTGTAGGGAGCTGTTGGCTCGCGTGGCATGAAAGGCTTGCCACCACCTTCCTACGCATTGTAAACCGGCCACCTGAATTAATGGTTCTAAAAGTCGCTTTTATAAAAAAAAAATATTTAGAATTAGAAATATTGAAAAAACTGAAACTTAACCTTCACTTTTTGTCGTAAGTAATGAGAGCTAAATATAAGCAATTAGGGGATCTTAAAATTCATTTTGCGCGTGAAAATACGCCGCCATGTTGCATTCTCTTTGTGTTGTGTTTGTTGCTCCTAGCTGCCATCTAGGAGCAACAAACACAAAGAGAATACAGCTAGCCTTTAAACACACTAACGCAGTGCTGTGTACAAATTTAATTGGACGATCCTTTACGCTGAGTGTTTTACGGAAAGGGGGAAGACAATTTCCGAATTTTCGTCCTAGTTGACGCGGAGAACAACATTTTATTTTTTAGGGTTTTATTTTATGGAAAGACCTATTTGTAATAATTTATTTTTGCCGTAATCCATAGTTCAACGAAAGAAGACGAAATGTGCAATTTCTACATGATGTACTACGTCAACGGAGACCACATTCCCGAGCAGAAGTACTGCTTTTCGGGCGGGCCACCCATGTATTCTTGGGCCTACGACGAGAAACTAAAAGGCGTTCCCAACTGGGTGGACAGGGACGCCAGCACTTCCGAAAACTAAATTAAAATTCCTAAATTGACGCGTTTCTTTTAGTCAAATTGTGTACTTTGTGTTTTTATGATCCGAACTAAGCGTTGTTAGTTAGTTTTTAAATATCACGAAGTTTTAATCGACCACTCTTCAACCAACTATATTGGAACAATTTTTCCCTCCTTCAATACGTTTCAACGGCGAAAAGCGTCCCCGAGAGTATTATAGAGTAATATCGACGTGACGTATGTCGACGTCACACATGCTTTTTCCTATAGATAAAAAATTGCCCTCAAAATGGCAGCCATAGCCCAAAGCTACAAAACGATACTACTCTATATGAGAAATGGACTCCGAAGTATGCCATACTTCTGCATTAGAAATATGGCTTACGAAGAATCTGTTATGTTATTTGTTAATGTATATAAATTTAGTTTAAATTCGGACTTTAGGCGTAGAACCTTGGAAATTCAAGATGAAATGGTTAAAAAACAGGGTAAATATTATCCTAAAAGGGGTAGTAAGAAAAAAAATTTACTATCATATGTTGTGACTGGCGTACTAGTCGGAAGAAAACGTAATAACGAAATTTTACTAAAATTAAGAACCTAGGGACCGAAGGCGTGGGTAATCGATCAAAAACCAAGTGACATTAGACGTAGTTAATCGATCAAGAACCTAGGGACATTAAATGTAGTTAATCGATCAAGAACCTAAGAACATTAGACGTAGTTAATCGATCAAGAACCTAGGGACATTAGACGTAGTTAATCGATCAAGAACCTAGGGAAATTAGACGTAGTTAATCGATCAAGAACCTAGGGACAGAAGGCGTGGGTAATAGATCCAGAACCTAGGGACAGAAGGCGTGGGTAATAGATCCAGAACCTAGAGACAGAAGGCGTGGGTAATCTATCAAGAACCTAGGGACAGAAGGCGTGGGTAGTCGATCAAGAACATAGGGACAGAAGGCGTGGGTAATCGATCCAGAACCTAGGGACAGAAGGCGTGGGTAATCGATCCAGAACCTAGGGACAGAAGGCGTGGGTAATCGATCCAGAACCTAGGGACAGAAGGCATGGGTAATCGATCCAGAACCTAGGGACAGAAGGCGTGGGTAATCGATCCAGAACCTAGGGACAGAAGGCGTGGGTAATCGATCAAGAACCTAGGGAAAGAAGGCGTGGGTTATAGATCCAGAACCTAAGGACAGAAGGCGTGGGTTATAGATCCAGAACCTAAGGACAGAAGGCGTGGGTAATAGATCCAGAACCTAGGGACAGAAGGCGTGGGTAATCGATCCAGAACCTAGGGACATTAGATGTAGGTAATCGATCAAGAATCTAGGGACATAAGATGTAGGTAATCGATCAAGAACCTAGGGACATTAGACGTAGGTAATCGAATAAAATGTAGGTAATCGATCAAGAATCCAGGGACGAAGAGAATGAGTAATCGATCAGGAACCTAAAATAACCTATTAGGAACCTAAAATAACCTATCAGGAACCTAAGACAATCGATCAGGAACATAGAGACAGAAGATGTAGGTAAAAAATAAGGAATTTAGGGACCAAGAGCGTAAATAATTGATCAGAGTCCCAAAGTAATCGATCATAAACCTAAAACAATCGATCAGAAACTAAAGTAAATGGCCAAAAAGGGTGAAAGGACCGGTTAATAAAAATTTCAATTTATTAGAACGAATCAATTGTCAATGAAACAAAGATACTGGGCTGAGTCACATTATTTGACGACTGACTTCCAAACAAAACCAATAACGAATGCAAAGCCAAAGAAACAATTGCTGTAAAACGCCACGGCAGTTGTTTATCCAATACAAATCAAAATAAGGAAACAATTAACATAATCTCCGTTAGATTATCGCTTTTAAAGGAGTCCTATTTAATCTTGATTCTAGATCGTAACGGAAATTATGGGGAAAAAATCAGCGGTACACTTTTCATTTTATGATAAGGCAAGCTCCGTAATTTAAATCCGTCTAAAATTAATAAAGCTTTTTATTGGGCATATTTCGGGATTTCGCCAAACGCTCGCTAAATACTGTCATATCTAACAATTTATTTTTTACGATAAATAATTATTTACAAATGAAAAGAAACAAATATTAACTCGATACGATCTAGTCTGTAAAAGCTCGTGTATATAGCGAAACAATTATATTCGTTGAAGTTGAAAGAATGTTTTTGGCTCATAAAATCGTTTTAATTAGAAATGTCACAGCTAAATAATTTGTCCCTTTAAAGCCAATGTTGTTATTTATTTTAACAAATTATTTATTTCGAAACTAATGATGTAAATGTAAAAGTATTTTTTAGAATAGATTACGAGATAGTTTAAAATTATTTGAATTTAGTTATACAAAGTTAGCGACTTGCTCAAAATTAATCTAAAGACGGAGAATTATTTACAACGATTTTGTCTTGCGCGCAAAATTTTAATTAAATTTTAAATAAAATTTTGCGTACAAGACAAAGATGTAGTCAAAATTATCTTCTTTAGATTTATTTGAATTTGTCAAATTTGCAAATATAATGAAGTTTTGTTTTTAATGTCTTCTCTCCGATAGATGTTATAAAATATTATTAATTTTAAAGAATAGGAATATGAAAAACCGATTTTCAAAATATATTTGACATGAAACTGTGAATATTGATGTGATGCATTTATTTGATTTTAAAATGTTTATACCCGCGTGTTTTAAAGAAATGTTATTCAGTGTACATAATTGTAAATGTGGTTATAGGTATTTTCATTTTAAAATATATAAATTATACTTTGAGTTAGTTTCGTAATTTCTCTTAAACGGCTGTTGTCAATATCCCTGTACAAAAGCCAGCGAGGTTTTATTGTTACTAGAAAAACATTGGTGTATTATCTCTTTATAAACACAAACGGGCGTTTGCGATATCACGAAAAATAGCGTATTTCGAGTTGCAGGAAATGATACTATTTACGCGAACCGGATACGCAAATGCGGTGTTTCCGTACGAACTTTACAATGAAGATTTGTTATCAATATTAATGAGACAACGCGTTGTACAGGGTTGCCACACGTCAGGGAAATCAGGGAATTTAAAAATTGGCCTAAATAGTCCGGGAAAGGTCAGGGAATTTTAATAATTTATAAAAAGTCAGGGAGACACCTTTTGAAGGTAATTTTACTCTAGATCTATCATTTATTTTATTGAAAGTTTGCCTAATTTTTCAACATTGCAATAACCTTCCCACTGAAATATAAGACCTTTTAAATTTATTAACTTCTGATAAAAGTAAAATATAAAATATAACGTTTGGCCTTAAAAAGTCAGGGAAAATCTGCGAAAATGGTCAGGGAATAGTCAGGGAATTTGAATCTGAAAATTTTGTGGCATCCCGGTTTTAGACACTACCCAAAAACCAATAGACCTAGGTTTGAGACAAGCTATTAGCGACCGAAAACTATCGCATTGATAAGTTTATTTAAGAAATAATGTTCTAATGACTTTTTAATTTGTTTGTAGCAGACGCTAGAATGATCATAGGCGCTCAAGGGGAGCGCATTCGCGTATTTGCCCGGCGTTCCTTTTGAGAAAACTCGCTAGCTCTCTTTCTACCGCGCGAGTGACGTAGCTGGTTGACGGTTTTCCCGTAGACACGGAGAGTAGGGTGTCTTATAAGTACCGTGTAGTTTGTCTGTCATGGGTAAAAAATCTTGGCAAAAATGTGGTGAAATTGCATAATCTTGGGAGAATGTGAAAGAATATAAATACGTTGAAATAATTTTTGAGATTTTCAATAATTAAGGTCGGACGTGGTCAGAAGAAAGAACTATATCTTTTAATAAAACTTTTATTAAAATAAAAAAATTGGAACATTTTAATATTGAAAAGGCACATTTTGAAATTTATTAAAAAAGGAACATTTTGTTACCTTAAAACTATCACTTTTACACTTTTACAATTTAACTATTAATTTATAATAATATTAGGCCTAGGCCCTATGCTAAGGCTTATGGAATCGATCTTATTAAATAAGCTTATAAAAGTTCTGGGTTTAATGTCAGCTAATACTGAAATAATTTAGAGAATATAATACTTACTTAAAATTGAAGCGAAAACGACCGCACGTATTTATTTTCTATACCTCATTTTTTCTGGTTTTTTTTATTAGGAATTCGACTGATTTCTCTAGTGTCTCTCTCTCTCTTCGCGCTCTACTACCCTCCCCGCGGCTTGTTTCTGGTTTCCTGTCAACCAGTGACGTCACTGAAGGGGGGCCGGTAGTTGCCAAGCCCCCCAACATACCCGCTGAAGCGCTTCTCTACAGACCCCGTCGAAAGAGCTAACCTTATTATACGCAGTATTTTACCAAAGTTGATAGGCGCTAACAAGTAGACGACCTGAGGTGTAACCCACCGAATTTGTTTAAACTCGGGGAATTAGTAGACTTTAACGTAATTTGAAAATTCCCAATGGGAAACGTTACGCTAGGCTATCGTCTTACCATGGCAACCGAAAATGTTTTTAACAACACAAACTAAACTTCTCTCTATGTGATTTAAAAAAAAAATTAAAAAATTAAATCATTTTAGAAATTCTGGGTAGTAGAGACTATTTTTGGGTGAATTCGCCTGTCGTTGGGTAATGCCAGCAAATGAGGGTAAATTCCAGTATTTGTGAATAAATGCTATTAAAACTAAATAAATTTTATTATAGTTATATCGACTAAATGGAGAAAGTTAAATAATTGGGGTTGAACCGAAAAATCCAGTAAATTTGAATTATTTGAGTTAAATACGAGTAAAATTCAGTAAGATAAGTAAAGTTGGGTAAATATAAATTTTGGTTAATTCGACTAAATTGGACAAAGTTTAATAAATTGGGTAAATACTTGTAAATTAAGTAAAATATTAATCTATTAAGGGAAATACTAGTTAAATTCGGTAAGATAAAGTAAAGTTAGGTAAATTGCGACCAATTTGGGCTAATTGTAAGTCGATTAAATTGGGAAAATACGGTTAGTTGGATAAATGTAACTAAATTGGATAAGATCGAATAAAGTGGATAAATTGAAACTAATTTGGGTAAATACTAATACATTAGGGAAAATATGAAAAAAGTGAGATAAATAAGCAAGACCAAGTAAAGTTTATCTCAAATTATTCGAATTTACCCAAATTTACTGGATTTTTCGGTTTTACAAAATGTATTGAACTGCCCAATTTAATTAAATAAAACTTATTTTGTTAGTTTTCATAGCATTACTGATAGCTGTGTAAAGTGACGTAAATTGACGTCATATCCAAAAATAAAAGCCCCTCTAACGAGAAGAACACGCAATTAAAAACAAATTATAACACCGATGCAACGCCTACGACGACGAAACCAAGGGCGCCTATTAGGCCTAAATTGCCTAACGACGTGGTGTGAAGTTCATCAAAAATGTGTGTACTGTAAAACATGAAGAAAATAAGGAAAACTATATATATTGAACTTATAATATCGCTTGCGTTCTCTGTAGAGTTGGTGTTTCTATACTTATTGGGACAATCTTCATAGACTTATGATACAAATAGTGTCTTTGGAAATTTCAATTAATTGAGATTTCTTAAGTAGAAACAATCACGAACGTAACCAAATCGACTTCCGAATGAATTATATCATAGCCTCTAGCCTTCGTTGTGAAAAACGGCTGAGCTACAAGGTCAAACGTTTCCGAACAAACCTTACAATGAACGACGTACAAAGCAATAACGTAAGGTTCAAATATCCTCGCCATAATCACAGTGTTTCCCTTAAGACATGAATAATCAATGAGAAAGAAGCTACGCACGCGAATTTCATTCATAAATCTCCCTCTACCAGCTTTCTTGTATAACCGTAGCTTGTTTTTACAAGTCTACGAGTTTGTTTTGTGTGGCGTTAGAGAAACATAATATTTTCGACTTTTAATTAATTTTAATTTATAGAAACTGCGCTTTACGCAGAGTTGGCATGCAACCAGCCATACCTGTTTTAATCATCTGGTTGAATACGGTTATAGCCACTGGAAAAAATCCTGAATTTTTTGGCTTTTTTTTAATTACAATATGAATATTTTAGTAAATTAATAGTTTTTATTTAGAAATTTAGTTTATTTTTTGTTTCATATTTAGAAACCGGTTTACTTTTACCAGTTTTTCGGAAGGTTTAAAGTTCCAAAGTCCGCTTCTTCGCTTTCAAAATTAAAATCTTTACAATATTTTACTAAAATAATAGCTTTTAAAATTGGTCACATTCCCATGTTATTTTCAAAGGGAAAATTTCCATTTTGTGTGGTCAAAAACCTTTTTGGTTGCCTATGGAGACATTTCCCTTTGATGTTTTTCAAGTTACACGAAGGTCTAGCAAACCCCCGAGTTTGAACAAAATCGGTGCGTTACACCTCGGGTCGTCTCCTTTGTAAGTGCAATGCAACCGCTTTATTTCCCACGCTGGCTACGAGGATGGTTTTGAAATCTCTACGTAAAATATTATTAATTACTAATTAATAATAATAATTAATTAGGTTCTAAGCGTGTACAAAAAAATCATTGTAAATGTATGCGACTAATAAAAAGTAAACAGTGTACATTTGTAAAAACATTTTGAGTTTTGAAAAACCAATTTACAAAATGCATTTTGAGTTATAAAGAAACTGTTTTGCAAAAATTTTACATTTAGCAATTAGAATTTTGAGTTTATCGAGAAACTATTTTGCATTTTACATTTTGCATTTTGAGTTATAGAGAAAGTATTTTGCATTTTAAGTTACGGAGAAAGTATTTTGCATTTTAAGTTACGGAGAAAGTATTTTGCATTTTAAGTTACGGAGAAAGTATTTTGCATTTTAAGTTACGGAGAAAGTATTTTGCATTTTAAGTTACGGAGAAAGTATTTTGCATTTTAAGTTACGGAGAAAGTATTTTGCATTTTAAGTTACGGAGAAAGTATTTTGCATTTTAAGTTACGGAGAAAGTATTTTGCATTTTAAGTTACGGAGAAAGTATTTTGCATTTTAAGTTACGGAGAAAGTATTTTGCATTTTAAGTTACGGAGAAAGTATTTTGCATTTTAAGTTACGGAGAAAGTATTTTGCATTTTAAGTTACGGAGAAAGTATTTTGCATTTTAAGTTACGGAGAAAGTATTTTGAATTTTGAAAAAAAAAGCATTTTGAACAACCCTGCTTTGCGGTTTGTTGAGAAAATAACACGTATTAAAAACTGCTTGAAAATCTGCGCGAGGGGCACTTTCTAAAATTGTGTACACCTATTACAGGTATATGAAACTGAAAACAGCCTTTGGTAATACTAATTCCGTAATTACTCTAGTACAGTCAACGCTACAAGCATGTACACCGATAATAATAAATAATAATAATCAGCTAGGCTAATACCCAAGGCGCGAACTTAGGCCTAAGTTATCAAGTGACTTTTAAAGCCATTAATTCAGGTGGTCGGGTTACAAGGCGTAGGAGTGTGGTGGCAAGCCCTTCATGCCACGCAGGCCAACAGCCACTAACTATTACCGTTAACATCTATAAGTTTTTATGGAAGGGGAAACCGAAGAGCTCGGGGTAAAACCCCTTAAACCAGTGGGGAGAGAGCTTTCAAACTCAACGCGGAAGGAGTTGTTCCGAGTTTTCACCCAATGTCACAAGCTGAGGTCGAACCAGTGTGTCAGAATTTATAGCCCGGTGTACCTAGTAACAAAGACCATACCACCGGAGGCCTATCATCATAGTGCCCTACGCCAGCGTCCCCAAGCCCGGACAGGTGACAAATCCAGCATGGGTAGCAGAACCCCACTACTGATGGTCGAACCAATGAGGTAGAATAAATAGAGATCCAAATCCACCTTCCACGACCTACCGTTTCGAGGGACATTATTTGTTGAGTTGGAGAGTTAGGCCTAGCAAATGAATTTAACCAAATCGTATTGGCGCCATCTATCGTGTTATTGGAAAACTAAACTTTAATATATTTTGCCAAAGTGTCTGCTTATAGAAACAGATGGCGCTAGCACGATTGGATAAAGTTGAAACTTAAGCCTAATTCTCCTACTCAAGTAAAACGTGTCCCGCGAGTCCCAGATTTGTTCGGATCTCTATTTATTCTACCTCATTGGGTCGAACCCGACTCCTCTTATTGCGAGGCGAAAGTGCTAATCACTCCGCCACCCCACACCTACACTGATTACAGTAAGTGATCAGTCCTTCATTTTTCCTTCCTAGATATCGATATTTATCTCGTAAGATATATTTGTAAGAGTAATAAATGTCGTTCGGAATTTAAAGCTATTATCTGGAGCAGCCCCCGAAGAATCCCATATGGCGCATTCATAATGAATGAGAGACAAGGAGGGCAGCCAGAACTACAGGGGCGGAGGGGCTAATAGACGGAGAGGAAATAACCATTATTTAGTCAGAATCGATCTCATATTCCAGTTTGTTGGCCCTCCTCGCTGCCCTTTCCTCTCAATAGAAACATTTCCCCACTCCTCAATCAAATATCGATTTGCTACCTTTTCAGTCACCCCACTAGAATGTACAATATTTTGATAGATCTACGCCGTAGGAAACGATACTTACAATTGTTAGTGAAAACTATTGGCTTCACTTGAGCTATTCATTGTATAGAAAAGTGTAGTCCTCATTTTTCTGGTGTAGTACACGCCACTAAAGCGAATAGTTCTTCTTTCGTAAATTTCAGTGCAATTATAGCCAAGGCTTAAGGTTTATTTCTGTTAGAAATGCTACAAGTAGCGGAAATTGATCGTAAATGTAAGCTAATAGCTTTTTTATTCTTTTTCGTCGCGTTAATAACTAAGATTTATAGTTTAAATAGGTTAAAAATGTAAAACACTTTTTGAAGCGGTGAAATTATCGTTTTAAAACCACCATTTTGAGTGGAAATAAACAGTTGGTGAAAGCTATTCGCCTGCCCTAGAGTAGACTGTCCGCACGGCCAACTTTGATCACGCGCTGTTCGCGCTACAGCGGCCGACACATTCGTCGAAATTCCGCGAGCAAGGATTTCCCCCCTATAAACTGTACTGGGGCTGTTCACAAATTACGTAACGCAGAAAAACAACTTTTTTGACTCCCCCCCTCCCCCACGTAACAATTCGTAACGCTTGCCAAAACCCCCCCTCCCCCCTACCACGTTACGTAATTTGTGAACAGCCCCACTATAACTTGTAGAAGTTCAGCGCCACGCTCGGTTTTTATATTGGCTTCAATGTAAAAACTATTGTAAAAATAATAATCCGCTAGGGGCGCTCACGTCATACACATCTTTTGCTCATAGGTTAACACAGAAACGTCAACGAATGAGATGGCCGCTGTAGCGCGAGAGATCAAAGTTGGCCGTGCTGTCCGAAAGTACACCACTACCAAGGTTTTACAATTGACCGTATACTGATCGGGTGCAGGCCAAAGGTAGTGTCTTTTCCCCCATTTTATAGAATAGGGTTAGCCACGGCCCATAAAGTGTAGCACTAGAATTACACTTTCCAAAACAAACTTCCGAATTGTTTCCAGCGTAGATATTTGTTTATGAAAATAGCTGAAAATGTAATATTTTCCACCATAGAAGTGAGGCAGGAAGGTAGTGCGGGATTGTCCATACATTTAATAGCCCATAAAATGCATATCACGTAAGCATAAACATCGCTCGATATAAAGGCTATAAAAATAGAATAAGGTTAAAGCGCATACCGTCGTATTACGTTAGATCCTGACATCACATACCGAGGGCTATAATAACTCACAACGTGTCATGAAAATTTCGGTAGACCTTTTATATTTTTATCAGGTTATACGATTTATGGGGTCTTTTATGGGTTATTTTGTTTCTGAAGAAATCAAAGACGTCCGTGGTTTGTTTTTGAACGGAAGTTTCTTTGTCCCCTTCACCGAGTGCTTTTCCTGGAAAAAGGTTACGAGACGTCTGGTCTCCCGGGGCAACCGGAAAAACCTTCTCCCGAACAAATCGCTCCGTTTTGATGTTGCGCAAAGTCGCGAACGTTCGATAAGAATTCACATTTTATTCTTAGCTCTACCATGTCCAATTCTCAACACACAATTTTCTTTTTTTTTATTCAGTAATAATTATGAGACTCATTAGCGCGAACTGCATTGTGGGGGGAAAATATACCTCATAACTTTAATAATAATAATAATAATAATAATCAGCTAGGCTAATACCCAAGGCACCACCTTAGGCCTAAGTCATCAAGCGACTTTTGAGCCATTAATTCAGGTGGCCGGGTTACAATGCGCAGGAGGGTGGTGGCAAGCCAGGGTCCTACCAAAAGTAACCGTAGAGGTCTATTCAAAGCGATGGAGAAGCCTTGTTTTGGCCAACTCAAACCCAATTTTTTGGAGTCGAATTTCCAAAATTTTTTTTTTTTTTATTTCGTTCCTAAGCTCAACTCAATCCTAATTTGATTTTTTCTTTAAGAAAAATATTGTAAAAATTTTAATTTTTCCAACTTTACCTCAGTTTACTAACTGACCAAAGTTATAGGGGTGTGATATATTGCGTGGTATAAAAAACACACATTTGGTATCGTTACAATAAAGAATTGACAAGAATGGGCTCATCTTCCATAGACCATGAACCAAAACTCTATTGTTTGAAGACCGGAGGATCTCCCAGTAAGAGCAGGGAGGGTTCCTAATGGATCCCTTTCCGACTCCATCTTCCCATACCGTATCAGGGGGAGGAGGGAGGTTCCCACGAAGGTTATCCGACAACGTCTGATTAGACCTCGTCACGACATACTTTTTCTGGTTCGAATAGGCCTAGATAGAGGCATGAGTAAATAATATATCTTTTAGAGATAAGTTACTATCTCCATATACTGCTAATGTTACTCGCTGGAAACACGCTCCTTTCTGCATGATTTTTGTGAAACACTTTCTGTAAGGAAAAATATCACCCGGAAATGCGCGAATTTAGTAGTTTCTAAAACAATTATGTTAATAAATTAAGGTTACAAATAAGTAATTAAAATAAAAACTAATCAACGACTGCCGGTACACTAGAGTGGGGTGGCGGAGTGGTTAGCACTTTCGCCTCGCAGCAAGAGGAGCCAGGTTCGATCCCAGCATGTGGCACTGGGTGAAAAACTCGGAACAACTCCTTCCGCGTTGAGTTTGCAAGTTCTTTCCCCCACTGTTTTAAGGGGTTTTCCCCCGAGCTCTTCGGTTTCACCTTCCATAAAAACTTGTTGAGGTTAACGGTAATAGTTAGTGTAGGAAGCTGTTGGCTCGGTCGTGGGGCATGCAGGGCTTGCCACCACCCTCCTACGAATTGTAACCCGGCCACCTGAATTAAAGGCTTCAAATGTCGCTTGATGACTTAGGCCTAAGGTGGTGCCTTGGGTATAGCCTAGCTGATTATTATTATAATATATATTTTAATAAACATTAGACTTTGTGAAGCGTGTGAGAACGGCGGCGTACACGCCAATAGGGTGTATTCTCGTGACGTCATCATCGCTGTAGTGGAAGGCTAGTGTTAACCCCTTTCCCCCATGACTATCTACCTTAGTGCAATGGCCGCCATCTTCTCGTGAATACCACCTATATGCCGAAAAATGTAACGCGACTTAAATTAGTTTATTAAAATTTCTCTTATAGAGTACCGGTAAGCGTTGTATAGTTTTATTTTAATTACTTACAAGGAGACGACCCGAGGTGTAACACAGCGATTTGGTGACCTTCATGTAACTTGAAAAACCCTAAAGGGAAATGTCTCCATAGTCAACCGTTTTGCCATGGCAACCAAAAATGTTTTTGACAACACAAAATGTAAATTTTCCTATTGAATATAACATGGGAATCTGACCAAATGTAAGGGTACCCCTGTAAAGATTTTAATCAACTTCGAACTTTTTCATTATTTTCTTATTTATATTTTCTATTTTTAGCATTTTAAAAAATTTAATTTAATATTGGTCAGATTCCCATGTTATTTTCTATGGGAAAATTTCCATTTTGTGTTGTCAAAAACATTTTTGGTTGCCATGGCAAAACGGTTGCCTATGGAGACATTTCCCTTTAGGGTGTTTCAAGTTACATGAAGGTCTACCAAACCCTCGAGTTGGAACAAAATCAGTGTGTTACACCTCGGGTCGTCTCCTTGTTAGTGTACACTAGTTTAGAGTATTGTTTAAGTCAGATACAAGTAAGTAAATATTTTTAGATTTTAAATCCTTATGTGTTACATGGGTTAAGCTTTGACCTACAATTTGGTATATTCTTCCGTAGTTTCGAGAAGGAAAAACAGTCATCTTTGAAACCTGCGATTTTAAGCTAGACCTTTTCCGGCTAAGGTTATACCACGATAGACACTTCTTTAGGAATTAATATTATGCACTTCTGGTAGATCGTATATGTCTAACTATATGTCAGACGTCAAACTAAGAATTTCCGCCAACCTATATATTTAAGGGTAAAAGTGTCGTCTATAAAATCCCGCAAGGACTCACGTGTGGTTTACTCCCTTTAGTAAAGTCGGTTCGGTTACCGTTCTATACCCCAACTTTTCTATTGGCTTCGTTGCTAACTTAACACGAATTTATCGATATACCAAGAAATTTCCTCTTCATTCACTGAAGGCTTTTCTAGGTACTGTGGTTAAGGGGACTTATAATTAGCTCTGGGTTTTCCGAAAGTACTTCTTATCGGAAAATTCGATTTTAAAGAATTCCGTATAAAATCTATAGTAGGAAATTGCTTCGGCCAATCGAAAAATTTAAGAAGGCTGTTTTAAAATAAGCAAACAGCAAAAGACTTCAATATTTCGAGAGGGCTGATTGATGTACTTTTTTCCAGGTGGTCGTAGGTTTTCATAGATTCGAGTGTTATAAACTTTACTTTGAATTTGGTCTTCATTAAAATGTCATTAAAGGCCTAGGATTTCTTCTGCCAGTTTTCCTTTTAAGTTTTCTTCCCGCCGTGCAAATATCCTGGTGGTAGGCCAACCGCAGAACACGTTGGCCTACCACCAGGATATTTGCGCGGCGGGAAGAAATCCTAGGCCTTTATAGAACATTTAGCCTTTTATCAGGAAGACACATTTCGACGAAACCTAGATTTTCGACTGTAAGGGAGATTATCAGAGCTAGGGTCAGAGCAAAAAGAGGAGGGGGGGGGGACATCTCTCGGACTTCCGCCGCCCATGTTGGCACCGGCCCATCGTTTCCACATTTATACCTGTGCGCGCGCAACCGGAATTTGTCCGCTCGTCGTGTGTTCCGTGAGAGCGGAAGAAACTTGAGAGCAGAAGAGCCCGAAACGCCGGCCGCTCTCAAACTCTGGAGACTCCAGCGCGTTTATACAACAACAACAACGACAACCACACGACACGAGCGAGCGAACGAGCCGACGTAATCTTGTTTACTTCGATCCGGCAATGGCTAAGAAATGCATCTGCGAGATTTGCACTTGCGGGTGAGTTGTGTCTTTTATACATTTGACATCTGTTGATTTCGCGGTGAACATACCACCGGATTCGTGTCTTCGAGCTATGCCGAAATAGTAACGGATTAGTTAGGAACGAAGTAGGTCTTTTGGGTCTAAAAGTCTCCTGTAGAGACGTTCATGAATGAATATTTAAATGAAATAATATTTATTAGCTCAATGTAATGTACAAATCCCTTTTAAAATAGGGAGGAATCCATTTCTGGATCCGAGATCAGAAAACGATATAAATTTTTAAATCACCAATAAAGTTGCACTAACAATATTTACAAATGAATCAATTAATATTTATTTTCGTTTCTGTACATACAGATCCCTTTCGTATCAGGGAGGTGTTCTTTACAGTAGGACTCTCAGGAATAATAAAGTGTTAAAAATTATAAACAATTTCAACATATATACAATTATTTACAATATTTAGTTGTTTTTTGGGTGAATCTTCTTTGATCCTAGCGCAAAAATATTTACAAATCGCAGTAATTTTCACGGAAAAATCGACTACCAGGATTCGGCCTAATAAAGCTTTTTCTACGTAGCGCCTGTGAACGTGTTCTTCACGCTGTACAACGTTGCTAACTATTATTCGTAATTGTTTTAGATGCGTTAGCCTTATTAGAAAAACGTTTTGTCTTTACGAATTAAGTTCGCATAAATTTGATTTTTAAATTGGACAATTCGAAAGTTCAAAATTCCACAAACATATGCTTGAGAAAATTTGCATATGGGGATTCAATCTAACGTAATATATCATTTTAAATTAACAAAAAACTTGATGAAACCTAATAAAATGTTAATTATAACCACCGTAAGGTCTTTACACTAAAATTAAAGAAACTTAATTAATATAAAAGATATTTATGGTTTTTAAAAGGTCAAATCAAATTTATTGGCATTACTATACAAGTAATATAGCCGGTTGAAAAGCATGGCGATTTGGGGTGTAATTTTGCGAGAGAGTGGACGATTTCGGACTTCGGAGAGAGTTTATGGACCTTATACGATTTCAACTTTGAGCTGGCATAGATCCAACTCTTCGCGATGAATCTCAATTGATTGCACGAAGCCCAGTTCATTTTTTTATACACACTGCTTTTATATCAATCACTTTTTTTGCGTTACGGTATTCCGGAATCACGTAGTTCTATTTTTGTTTCTGGCTGAATTAAAACACGATGTTTAAATACAGAATCAATACACACGCACTCCTTCAGCTCCGTGTAAATAAAATTAGAAAGCCTACACGCTAAAACCATTAGTTTCAAAGGTTAAATGTTTATGACGGCATATAATATGAGAAATTAGAAATTCCTAATTGATGCCGATAAACAGGTCGGTTGAAAGTACGTTTTCGGGGTGTTCCAGGCTGCACGGGCCCGGTTATTTGTACTGGCTCCCCAAAAACAACCTCTTTCTCACGCAGGGCCTACCAAAAAAATTATTGCAATTTCGTGCTCTCAATAGAGAGAAGCAGAGCACTCTAGAAGTCGAATGTTTCACAACGTCAAAACGACGCCATATTACTGTCGAATTTAAGTGACACGTCGTAATTTATTTATAGGGTTTAAATTGTTCGTGAATCTCTTTGAGAATAATATACTGGAAAAAATATATTTTATAACATATATTTTCTTATTATTATTATTATATTGTAAAAAATAAAAAGATAGACAATGTAAATAAAACTTATGCGCTGTGGCTTAAAAGTCATATCATGACTTAGCCCTCCCTTCTTATTTGTATTCATGAAAGTATGCAATAAATACATTATTATTATTATTATTATTATTATACTGATAATTATAATTTTCCAACTCAACAAATCGAGACAGAGTTATAACAACTCATAATTTATCTAGCAGCGTACTTGTTAAATACTCCCAGGCCTTGTACAATAAGACGAATTTGGCGAAATAAGTACGAGTATACAAAAAGATAAATTTGCGGTACACCCGGGCACACGAACAAACAAATAACTGTATTTCGACAACACTATTACCCTAACATAACGCCTGTTTTAGTATAGTTCAAACTACGTTTTTAATTATTCGCGTACCCTGGGTTAGCGAAAGGTGTGCAATTTGTTAAAATTCGTTTTAAAACGTACTTGATTACGTTAGCCGGTGAACTGAAAGCACGCTTAAGAGATTTTAAAAATGTTTCTTCTTGAATGTCGAGGTACTCCCGACGTTGTTGTTAAAACGTCTAGAGCGCTTTGCTTAACCTCTCTAATGAAATGGGATTTAGGGGCGCTTAGAACGACCGAAACAAGTAAAGTCTGCGAGTTCATGTAGCAGTTGAAGGAAGGAAGCTGTACAAAGTTAAACAAATTGTAAAGTAGAAACGTTGTTTTACTTCAAAGAATGGGTTCGAAAACGGGTAAAGTCTGCACTAAAAACCACATAGAATTATTGGTTACAAGTTCGACCAACGCGTTTCCCGGGGTGGGCACATTTAGAGCGTAGGAAAACCCAAAAATTTATAATAATTTCAATACGGTCTTTTTCGTATGTATATTCCACAATATATCATTAACAAGACGTACGACGGTCGGAATACACACAATCCTTCTAATGTGTTAAGTTTGTTTGAGATATTCACAGCAACCTGCAACGCCGGTATCGCAACCAAAATATATCCACGGTCACACATATAAACATATTTACACTTATTTGTTACTTCTAGTCATACTTGGAAAGCATCGAAAATTTCTTCGATCAGTGTCACTTTTATTTTTTACTTCTGATCACACTTATTTGTTACTACTAGTCAGCCGTTGAGTGTCACACTTATTTCTTCTAGTAACTTATTAGTTACTTCTGATCACACTTATTTTTTCTAGTAACTTATTAGTTACTTCTGATCACATTTATTAGTTACTTTTGATCACATTTATTAGTTACTTTTGATCACACTTATTTGTTACTTCTGGTCATACGCCGAAGACTAGGCCGATCAGTGTCATACTTAATTGTTACTTCTGCTCATACGTTGAAAGTGCGGCCCACACTGAACGGCCTTGAAAAACGCCAGAGGGAAACGGGCGCGTAGACCTCTATAAACACGCGGATTTACAATGTTGGAAATTGCGGGGGTCCGTATACGCTGCTAAAAAAACCTTACTTAGAATTAAATTTAAGGAACGTATTTGCAATTCTAGGTTAAGTGTAAACCACAGCTATTCAAAAATATAACTTTCATGAAAATCGGACTTAAATTAAGGAACGTTATGTCGTCTTTCAGGCGGAAATATAAAACCACGAACATTGGGGTCCGGCAAATAACCCCGAAAACTATACTTAAATTTAATATTTACTGATATAACCGAAGTTGTATTTCAAGTGAATCCTAACCTATCCAATAATATTTTTTTTTAACGTTATCGCACTTAATTTTAAAGAAAATATCTACCACATAAAGGAAATCACCGAAAATAGTAAATTGGGCAAATGCCCAACTTCTCGGGCTCCGATTTGAAAACTTTATGAAAGGCTATCAATGGCGATGTTTGTACATTCGAACGAGATATCATTGACTCTTCTAGCCCTAACCGTTGAAGAGGTATGCGTGACACGGCGTCATCGGCGGCATCGGCGGCATCGGCGGCATCGGCAACGGCTACACTGTACGTGATACTAATACACACAAATCCTTAGGATTGTGTGTAAAAACCGCTATTAAAACTTAATTTTGCAACCGTAATCAATAGATGAAAATCAATAGATGTCGCTAAACTAGTGGCATCCTTTCATCGATTATTTAACAGATGGCGTCACAATGACGCCAGAAACAGTCCTTGAGAAAAACAAAAATCCAGCCCACGCCTAAAGAATAATAGGCTCAAAGAAATTCACTCTGATATTGATGAATGTGTGTCTAGAATTTCTCGGTATGTAAGAAACAGATAGGATACCCCGGTGGGCTACTTCACCCATAACAGTCGTGTACCGCGTGTTGAACACTTCTACAGGGGTTAGTAGGCCAAAAATAGGTCAGATCAACGCTACTCAAAAATGTTTTAAACTAACTAAAATCGCGGTACTTTCACTTCCGAAATAATAATATTTTTTTTTCTTCAAAATAACGCTACGTATGACCATTAGGAAATCAAACGAGTAAATTAAATTAATATATGACGAAGAAACAAAAAAATAATTTGGATGTTGAAATTGGCTTAAGCTAGTACATAAAAGAATCAAGAGTCCATTACCGATATTAAAGCCTTACAGGTATAAGGGAGAGAGCTCCTTTCCGGGCTTGTAACAACGCAGTTATGCGGAGAAAACACGTACCAGGAAACTATTCCCTCAGTCGTAATAGGGAAGAGCTTGAGAATCCGCTACACTATCTTCTAACGGTACTATACGAAACGCTACGTGGAACCACAAATTTGTAAGGGAAAAAATGCAAGAGGGGCTTCAGAAGGGACAGAAGTAGCGCAATTACCCCTCGTACAAAAAGCTCTCTAGCGAGACGGCTAATTTACTAAAAACCCGGTCCGAACTACGCCCTTTAGTCCGGCGTTCATCTGACAGTGTAGTAGAAGTTTGGAGATTGGTTTCAAACCTCCGGTAAATAGCGTCAGCTAATTCCCGTAACTATCTACCGCTAGTCAGAACCATTTGTCAGCGTGATAGAAGCGTGGTGATCGAGCATTCCGAAACGGTGTTTTTCGTAAATTATGAATGACTAACTACTAAATATTTCAGGAAGCTTTGGGCCGCTGTTTGTACTGGGAGTCCCTCCTCTTACGAATCTTAGTCGCGCTTTGCCGCCGTTCATATTAGCGTATCATCCCGGGTCTGATCCGCTTGACCCGCTTTAAAGTTGCCAATTACGTGGGACGATCTTAATTAATTACTGCCGCTCTCCTCCCCTTAATGACGAGATTTGTCATTCCAACGCGTATGCCGGAAATAGTACCTGTTAATACGACGCCTAGACAATCGGACTAAACACCGGAAGTCTCTAGAGAGCGCTTTGCATAGTTGGGAATTTGATATGGAAGTGCATTAAGTGAAAATTAAGTAAATTTGCGTAAGGTTAACTTTAAAGTTGATAATGCAGTTTATAAGTTAATTGCATAGTAGATGAAAGTAGCGCTATTTAAATTTAAATTCGGGTTCCTTAGAAGGAGGAGTTCCTGACTAACAAGGGTCCAAATCTTCGTAAAAGCCATCCATGTGCACTTTGGACCTAGGAAGCAGATCCAGAGTTAACTAACAAGGAGACTACCCAAGGTGGTTATCGCCGATTTTGTTGAAACTCAGGGGTTAGGTAGACCTTATGGTAGTATGAAAATAGCCAAAGGGAAAAGTTGCAATAGGCTTTAGTTTTCCCATGGCAACCGAAAATATTTTTGATCTCCCAAAACCAAAAAGCTCCATTTAAAAAAGCATGGGATTTTCTCGGTTTCACAGGGTACTTACTTACTTACAAAAGTTTAAAAACTTAAATTTTCAAAACTTACCGAAAAAGATGAATTAAGCTATTCTGGGTAAAATTGATTTGTTTAAATTTTGACAAAATTTGGGTAACCGAGAAAATCCCATGCTTTTTTAAATGGAGAGGTCAAAACATTTTCGGTTGACATAAGAAAACTAAAGCCTATTGCAACTTTTCCCTTTGGCAATTTTCATACTACCATAAGGTCTTCCTAACCCCCGAGTTTTAACAAAATCGGTGATAGCCACCTCCTTGGAGACATTACTAATAATATTACGAAATGGAACATAATTTGATTATTTTGTGGCGACTCGTAAGGGAAAAATTTCAGCCTCTTTCCAAAATTTTATTAATATTTTTAATTTGTTTTTAATTAAAGTTCCTTTAAAAAATTAAAAAAAAAATGTTTCGGGGGCGGCTGCGGCGTTTAACCAGCGCCGCTAAACTGCAAGTTACAACTTTATCCACTTGCAAAGCTGACACGATGACGACATTTGTCCCAGGGGGCCATAAACGTTATGCACTTCCCTGAATAATTTGGATTAATAACGTCTTAAATACATGAGTAAATAAAGAAACTATTAACAGGATTTCAATACCAGTGTTTTCGTGATAAAAATAACTTATCATACGCGAGAGGTTAGAGAGGCTATATTTTCTATTTAAACGCAAATGGGTCGATACAACGATTGCGCCTTCGTCCCATTCATAACGTTAAAGCTAGCAAACGCCCTAAAGCCATTAATATGATGTAAGAAGGTGAACGATCGCCTTAAGCTTGTTTTCCACTAGCGCGCGTTATAATGTTATTTTCTTTACGCGCGTAAAAACGTTTGAACGTTTCAAAGCTGAGAAACGCGTCGTTGCGCGCGCCAGTGGAAAACAAGCATAACAATGCAAACTCACCGATTGCGCGGTGAAATGCTAAATAGCGTGAAAACTTGAAAGGGTAACCATATGATAAAGAAGAAAACACTTGAAGAACATCGCGTGACGGTGGTCACGAATTTGCCACCATCTCGATGTCGGACCAATCAACGAGGCTAGTCGTGCCCGCCCCTGCTTAATGCGAGCAGCGCGCGACTACCGATTTAAGGAGAAGAAAACCCCTACGAAACACCAAAAGTGCGCCTCAGTCCAAGACGCGACATCGATAGCTCCTTAAACCAACGCCGCGCGTCGGACAACGAGGATTATTACCTTCAGGGTCGATCAATAGACCAGCAACAATAACGATATGTCCGCTGTAAAAAAACTCCGTACAAATTAATTATAAAGATTTATAATATGCGTTTTATTTTGGGAATTTAAGTGGAGCGAACGGCTTTCAAAAGTTACTAGCGCTCTCTCTCCGTAACAGTGAGTATCGATCAGATGGGGATAGTCCTTGCTTTTGTTGTGGGTGAGGATTGGTGAATGCGGTGGCTTCTGTTTTAGGCCCTCTTTCTGTCAGGATATTTTTAGACGAAGATTAAATTTATGTATCTATGCTAGAGAAGTTTCAAGTCCATTATTATCCGCCTACTTAAGGGAATTACCCCTGACGTATTTTATCAAGGGAAGGGCCTAATCGATTCTAACCGCTTTAACACTAACGAAGATTTAAATTCATTATAAAACGAGGCGGGGCGATCAAATTAGGAGTATTTATTATTTAAAGAAAATAAGATATTACATACCGGTATAGTATCGATAGCGAACCTATTTTCGATAACTCTTTAGTCTTAATAGTTCGATTATTTATTACCTCATAAATATTTTCTTCTTTTAGATAAAAGTGTTTGTTTAACGTAAATCAACCTCGAGATCCTGAAATTGAAACTAACGCGTTTCTATTTTTACTCCCGTCTTAGAAATCACGCCTGTCGACACCGAAATAATCTAGAAGATGGCTTGGCGGATATCAGAAAACTTATTGACAACGGATTCAGTTACAATAGTCAGCAGCTGGTAAAAGGTGAGTTCAAATAAACGAGATCGAGGGATCTATCTGGAAATAAATCGGGAGTGTTAAAATCAAGTCCTCTTTTTTCGTTGATTGAATTATGTCGAAAAGCCCGTTCCGAAGGGGAGCTCCGTCAGAAAAGGAGACAGTGGGAAACCTCCCCTGAGAGACTCAAAGAGATCTACAGCGCTTACGCGGCCGGTCGAGACAAGGAAAATGTAACAAACGAATCGCAGACTACGAGTCGCCGCACTTCGGAGTCTTTCTACGGCGGCAACGAAGAGACGAGGCCCTCTTCCAAAGTGGTGGTCGTCAGTGGCCGCAATCCGCTGCAGAGCATCACTAATGCCGACGCGCTCGAAGAACTACAGCCACCCAAACTCGCCGCCAATTCCAACGCCGTCAAACCGGGAAGCCCGTCTTCCGTGATGACCGCCATCAGCGACGTCAGCAAGGAGACCATTCGTACCAACAAAACTTACACAGTCGCTAACGTTGGAATGGCCGCCCAACGCCTCGACGAACATCATCCGGAATTACCCGAAAACTATCAGATGAAAAGATCTTTCGACGTGGGGGACCAGGCGGCCGCGGTTTCATCGCAATCTACAGTTCACGCCGAATTCCCGGAATGGAACGTCACTAAACCGACGAAGCATCGTCCCAACGATTGTTTGAAATTGGAAGGAATACAAGAAGATCAAACTACGACCAAAGCTGATTACGGAGGCGGAAAATTGATGGGTGGTCTGCGTTCGGCAGTCTCTATAAAACCTGAAGGCACCTGGAAGCTGGACGAAGGCGAGCCGGTCAATTACCGAACTACTATCCAGGAAGAGTACTACCCGAAGAAAGCTGAGAAGGTGGAACAAATTAAACACCAAACAGCCATGCGGCAGTTAAATAATACCATGGTTGTCAGACCCTACATCGCCGAAACTAACGCCTTTAACGGCCAGACCACTAGCAAGAGTGACTATAGAGAATGGAGTCAACAGGAGAAACTGGAAGTGAAGGATAGCAGAGCGGCTACCATGAAGCAAGAAGGCGACATGAATTTGGAATCGACTAACAGATCCGAATACGTCGAGGTTCCCATGTTGACCAGAACCCCTCTGATGAGACCCAAAACGACCCTTCAGCATACCGGACAGTTCGATGATAGAACCGTAAGCAAGGAAGCGTTTCGGGGCAGGGTCATCGGAGAAAAACAGAAGTCGTGCAAACCCGTTGAAAAGAGCCACATCGTCCACGAACCGTTGGGAAATAATACCACCATCAAAACGGACTATCCTAACTGGCATCAAAAGAAACCGGTCATAGAGAGACCGATAGATAATTTGAAAGTTGGGGGAAGGACTATGGAGAAGTCCTCCGTGACGAGTCGCGATTACGTCATCTCCCGAAATGTAGCGCCGGAACGGAAAGGGGCCCCGGATAGCCATTTGAAAAATACAGGGCCGACTGATTATTCTACCACTAACCAAGACATCTACGTTCGACACGTTCCGAGTCCAGTGGAGTCGGTCAAAAGCATCAACATTAAAAGGAACGAATCTCACTGGGAAATGGGCTCTTCCAAAGCGGCAGTTATGGAAGATTCCACAGTTTCAAAGGAAGAGTTTTCCTACCGTGAGACCGAACGCCCATCCCCGGTGGTTCATAAAGAGACGCTGAAAATGGAGGGGCCCATGGATCTGAACACCATCAACAAGCTAGAGTACGCAGATAAACCGGCCGAAAAGGTTATCGTAGCTAAGGCACCGCCGACTCACATCAAAATGGAAGGTCCCATGAATTTGATTACATCCAACAGCGACGATTTCAAATTCGTCCAATCGACGAGGGACAAGTTTTATCCCAAAAAGAAACATTTTCCATTTACTCTTACAGACATACGGGAGGAAATGAGCAATACCAAGTCGTATTTCGTACCGGGATCCGAGGTCAAACACAATCTGAAGTATAAAGACGACGTCGATAAGATCTTCTCCAAAGACTTGCCGGTCGAGTCCGAAAGCGTCACCAGGAGCGAATTCAAATCTTGGGGGAATCAGAAAGAAGCTAATCTCAAACCGGCGACGCACCTCAAATTCGAGGGCGATTCTAATTACTTGACGACCACCAAAGAGGTATTTACGAATAAAAACACGCCGAAGTTGCAAACGCCCAAGCCGGCCGATCATATGCCGGTTGTTCTCGATCACGGCGATCTGGCGGATAACCCGAGACAACGCGAATCTAGGAAGGAAAAGTTAGAAACGGGCAGAAGGTCGCTTCCCATCCTGGAATCGACAAACGCGGCCATCGAGAAATACAAACAGTCTTTTCGACCACAGACGAGCGTCAAACCAACGGGAGAGATGGATCTAAGCACCACTCATCAGCAAAGTTACGTCAAAACGGGAGAAGACGTTCCGTTGAGCCAACAACTTCAACGGCATAAACCGTTGACTAACATCAAATTTGAAGGACCGACCAACTTCATAACGACCAATAAGGCGGAGTACGTTCAAAAGATTGCCGATAAGGCCTGCTTGTTTAAACCCCCGAATTCAATCAAATTCGAAATACCATTGGAAGAACCGCGAAGGCACTTGAAAACCGGGGACCATAAAGGTAAACCATTATCGCCTAAAACAAAACTAAAACAACATGGATCCGTTGGTAAGAGCACACTGCAAACCGACTACAAAGCCTGGGACGTTAGCAGAAATATCGCCGGTAAACCACCGACCAATTTGAGACAAGAAGGGCGGATGGAACTATCCAGTACCATGCAGAGCGACTTCTCGGGAAAGACCAAAGGCGAAAAGAGTCGAATTTTTAAGCCGAAAACCAACCTCTTATTCTCCGGGGTCCACGAGCTGAAAACAACGAGTCGCGACGATTACAAGCCCATCCTCATGCTGCAAGATCGTAGGCAACCAGCCGGTCTAGTCAAGAAGGGGGAAATAGATCTTCAAGCGGTAGAAATCAGGGTCGATAGAAAGCTGGGTGATAGACCGGAACCGCTAGGTAGCGAAAGGTTAGCCGTAGCTGCCACGCCATTCGGCGACCAGGAGGACAAATCGCGAAGTCGAAAATCCATGTACGGTCAGATCTGGAAACAGTTCGAAAAGTATAAAGCACCAGACAGGAACAAGAGTAGCATTCAAAATACGGGACGAGTTGATTTCACCACTACGAGTGGAAGCGCATTCTCTCGGAAGAACGTTGCGACAGTTCGTCCGAGTTCGAAAACCCCCGAATCACACCCTCCTTCTCCCGGAAAGATGTCCAGTCGGTGTAGTTCTAAGCGAAATTCTATTACTAGTCAGGGTTCGATGAAACAGCACGTGAGTCATTTAAAAATGACTGGCGACATGGACTTTGAAACCACCAATTTAGCTTCGTACGCCCCGAGCACCAACAAATACTTGCTAGAGGTCTACAAGAACCAAAATGCCATCAAGGCCAACGCGGCTAAGAGCAGTAGCACCCTATTGTTCAACGGGGAGCTACCATTCTGCGGGAAAACCACTTACAATCAGCATTACACCTGCAACGAGCCTAAGCGAAAGCCCAGTTGTCCCGCCGAAAAACTAGAGTCAAAATTTGCTTTCAAAGAAATGGTTAATGGTCACCAATATTACATGCCCGTCGTGCAAAGTTAAACCGCGCATTGGATCATTCAGCTAAACTCGCTTTTAGCTGAAAGAGGGTGACTTTTTTCAACATTCGTCGCGTTTGCGATTAATCAAGGGTTAATCTAACCACCCACCCCTCGCCCATACTTACGCGCCTACTCGTACTGCTGTTACCAGTTCCTTTGTCAAATTTACGAGGCTAACTAGGCCCAGTTATTTAAATAATGTAAATTTTTATCATCTATTTACCGCAGCAACAGCGAGAATTGATTTACTAGTCGCATTTGTTATTATCCACGTTATCACTAACATCATAAGTAACGTAATAGTTTATTATGGTACTTTTGCTAAAACCCAGCTAAGAATGATTGAAATCTGCCTGCTTCAATAAAGTTAAACATTAAAAACACTTAGTCATTACTCATTTTGCTTATCTACAAATTAGGAGTTTCCCGAAAATGTCTTCCTATTTCATAATTCAGAAAAAGCGAGGGAAAAATTAAAGACCTATTGCCAGTTATCAGGGTGTTTGTCAAATACCAAAAACCGAAATGGGTAATCAAAAGTAGTAAATAGCGACCCCTTTCGTGGAACTCCGTAAACGCGTCCATAGACAATTTTATTTTATTTTTATTTATGGATGTTTGGCAGGAAATTGTTTCTTTTATTTTATCCAACAGTTGAATAAAATAATAAGAAATTATAGAAAAAGAATTAAGGTATAAAACAGTAGTTTTTTTTTTAGAAAACTTATGGTGTCAGCTTACGCCTTAGACACCCGATAAACACATAAAACTAATGAAAACAAACAAACGAGATTAAAAACGCTGAACAGAGCGAAAAAAAACTAGAAAGAACGCGAAAAATAAGACAGTAGTTTCCAAGGTGGCGGCAAGTCTAACGCCAGCCCCCCCAGAAGAAACAAGTCGCTCAAGCTCAGAAGAGAACCGTTGCCCCCCTCCCGTCATCATCTTAATGGGTGCACACTAGCCTCATAAGGGCACAAACATCCGCAGCCCCTTCGGAGGGTAGAGAACGGAGGCACATGTGATCAATTTGCCTGGTCGCAGCGCCTTTCTCGGTTAGTGTGAAATATCGAAAATAAAATCTGCCCTTATGTGACTGATGGAACCCTTTAGAAATAAAACCCACTTTTTTCAAGTTAAAGTAACCTTGTTGTTACGATTATCTTTGAAAAGTTAATAAAAATGGTGCATAAATGGTACTTTATGTTTCAAAGAAATAATAATAGTGCTAAAAACCATTAATTTTCACATTTACAATAATAAAATAATAATTTACAAGTTTGCCATTTTTACCCCTTTCCTTCTCCATGAACTTTTATAAATTCCATAAATACGCATTTGTAAATACGGTATTGTTATAATAAACAAAAGTATGTATCTGTACCTGAATAAAATCCTTTTAAATAAATAATTTGTAAAAGTTTTATTATTTTTTTCTTAAAAACGGGGCAAGAGAGAAATCATTTCTCAGCACGATTATTACAAACAATATTTACATTAATGATACATGTAATTCAATAGCTTATTTTTTAAGTTTTAAATCCTACATGCTTTGGCTCCAGTTCAATTCTTCAATTCATTTGGTGAAAATAATGCACAGAGGAGAAATAGTACCCGGGTCACTCGCGTCCGATATTGAAGTCTTTGAGGCTGTGTGAAGTCCTTAGTTTTTTGCTAGTTTCATAAGTTTTTTTTGGATCCTTAAAAATGAAACACTTTAAACATTCTTTCTGGTGAATTTGAAATTTGTTTTTTTTTCTGCAAACAGAAACTCAATCACTATCCGAACCAACAATGCTAATTTTTTTCTTCTTTCTTGGTCCTTTCGGTTTAACAATATCTTCATCCTAAATGAAATTTTACCAATTAATTAAATTTCTAAAAAGAACACCCTACGATTTCCATTTACCCCACTACTTTCGAATTCTGTTTCAGAATCTGTCGAAACTTGTTTATTTTTTGCAGAATTTTTATTGACTGTTGCATTAGAATTTCCTTTAGATCTGCCAGAAGTGCGTATGCTTTTAACCGGTTTTATATCTTCCAGATCCTCAGCCAGTGCAAAGAGGTCGCTATACCTAACAAATTAGAATTAACGGAATTAGGCTTAGTGTGATAATAAGTAGGGGTGTGAGAGTCCTAATTTTCTAATAAGTGTCCTATTCGAGCCCTAAATTTTATCCTAACCATACAAAATCAGAAAAAAATATTTTAACTAATTATTCATTATGTACTTAACTAATTATTAAATTTATATGACCAATTTGAAAGTTCCAATATTAAAATATTACAAAAATTCTCAAAAACTAAATTTTATCACTTTATCAGGGATTTATCACTTTTGTGATGAATATTTACTAAATAAAATTATTTGCGGAATATTTGGAAGCAAAGCAAAAAAGAATCGCCAGAAAATAAGGGACTCGCCAAGTGTTTTCATTATTATAAACTCAAGTCCACTGAGAGTAATTTTTAAGCCTTAGCAAAGAACCCGGGTACCCAATCGAGTCCTAGAAAAACGATTTTAGAGTCCGGGTACCCGATCGAGTCCTAGAAAAACAATTTTAGAGTCCAAGTACCCAATCGAGCCCTAGAAAAACGATTTTAGAGTGCTCAAGAAGAGTACTCTTAATTTTCGAGTACTAGCACAGCCCTAATAATAAGTAACATAAAATGATAAGTTTGTCGTCCTTACACAAAAAATACCAAAATTGCACTAGCTAGCGGAGACTTGTGGAAATTTCCTTTTGATAATATAACTGTCTATGTTCACTAGTTTACGGATTTGAAGTCAAGTCTTATTGTAGTTTAAATGTAAACAAAAACTTTTTGGCTAAATAATTATGAATTATTAAATCAAAACAAAATTAAGAAACACTTATTTTGTCTCTAGTCTACAGTTAATTAACCTATTTTTTTTTATTTGTGAGAGGTTAGTTAAGGCAGTAATAAGTAAAAAATTATTGGATAAGGTTACAAATGTCATACTTATTATTGTTGTGCTACTTATAGTTTAATTAATATATGCATTACTAAAGTTCAAAAGCTTGCCTGGATTTTTGGGCTTCCGTACAACATTGTTGAACTTGAAGTAAGGCTGCTTGTATAGCATCTTGACTAAATACTATAGAAACAGGGGATGGTTAGTAAATAATAGTAATAGTTTGATTTTTTATAGTTCTACAACTATCAGTGACTTACGAGGCAAAGGCTTGGAGCTTTGCGCCATACTTGTTTGCAAACATTGCCGAAGGTGATCTAAATGAGCTAATGTTTGTTCTAAGGTTGGATTTTGAGTTTTAGGCGTCGCTTGCCTGTGAAAAATTAACCCAAGAAATTAGTACAACTTAATATAAAGTTATTACGAATGGAGCAATTACCTTTTTCTTTTATTTGTAAGTGAGCATGAGCGCCCCAGTTGGGTACTGATCATGTCAGCTAATTTATCTTCATTTTCTTGACACCAATACTTTAAAATTGACACAACAAACTGATCTGTTGGTTTTACATCTCGACACATTATGTGCCTTAGTAAGTCTTCAGACGGGCTATTTAAGAAAAACATTTCAGTTGAATAATAACATTCCAGAGGTACAACGCAAGGCACAGAAGGAAATACACGTACTGTACATACCTAACTTGCTTTAGAAGCAACAAAATACTTGTAAGAGCCTCTGCGTGAGCTAAATTTAGTAATCAAATTGTAAATACTTCAAATAAACTGAGAAATTATTATAAAACGGTACCTTGGAATTCCAATTTTGGTAAGATAGGTAATACATAGTCGACCGGAATATTATGAGCGGCTATTAATTGCCATAAACAAAACTGCTCAAACGTATCCCACTCTAAACTTGCGTCTAAATAGTGTGTTTAAAAGAATTGGTAAATAAAGAGAAACATTTTAAAATAATTTAAACGAAACAACTAACTTAATATCGACAGGAAAGAGTCCTTTCTAAACATGATAACGTTTCCTTGCAAAATGTGACAAACTAAATCTTGTAACTGAGAGGAGTCGATACAAGATACGATTAAATTTAACAATTCGGCATTTCCTATCGCGATGGTAGGAAACTGGATATATATCGATGGGATAAGATAACAAAACAACCGAACATCATCCTCTTGACATAGCTGTTTAGATTGAAGAACATTAATGTAAGTCTGAATCACAGTACTGAGAGTACATTACTTTGAGATCACTAAGCAAAGAGGACGACAAGTCTTTGGATTCGAAAGATTTAACATAGTCTCTATAAGATGACATTTTGTCATCCGCGATTCGGCTGACTTTCACAAAATACAAAAGTAGGTAGCCTAGCCTAGGCTGCTGCGTAGCCAACTCTGTTAATATCATTAGCAAAGGTTGCCGACTGGGATCTTCCTCGGGCGTTTGGCACAAATTCCTAAACATTACGAATAAAGGTGATCCAATGGAGTCTTCAATTGTTCTAAAAATTAATATGGAAAAAAGGTTGTAAAATCAACTTAGTTTTGGCGCGAATATACAAAGCTTACTCATCATCGACGTGATCTGGAAATATTTTCCTCCTAATTTCATCATTCAGTATGGTTGATAAACAGCCACCCAATGATACGGCCATATCTTGATCGAATGAATTTTCTTGGAGTACTTTCTGTAATAGTTTCTCCATAATTTCACACCTGGACTCGTTATCCCTAAATTAAATTATAGGAAAAGTTAAAAAACCAGTTTTATGCACAAAGAGCTCTCATTTAGATTTATATCTACTTCTCATTCTGCATAATAACAATATTCTCTCTTATTTCTCCATTCAGAATATCTAGGGAATCCGATATGTCAACTGAATTATTTTTTTCCGTCGTTTCTTGAATGGGCCGGAATTTTGTTTCTTTAATTTTGAGCTTCCCTAATGGAATATCATCTTCATCTTCACTAAACTGAGCCTCATTTTCCATATTGTTCGACAATGTTGTATGATTAGTGTCTAAAAACATAACCGGTGGTTCTCGTCCAATGGGTACCGAATCTTCTTGTTTTACTGCGTAAAATATTTTGAAATTTAATTTTTTGATTTTAGTGTTACAACTTGAGAATTTTCGTACCCTCAACATTTGAACAAAATTCTGAAAATGATTCTTGAATCATTGCTCTAAGCTCTCGATCTAGTTTTGGATTGTCAAATAAGGGAGACAAGGACCTAAAAAAAAAAGACAATGCATTGAAAAGCTGTTAAAACATATTATCATTAGTCTGTAATATTGTTTTATAAGTATGACACTTCATATGGGACTTTTAAATTTGAACTTTTTTTCACTCTCTCATGAAGCTTTTCCTAAGGATTAACTCAGAAAAATAATAAAAATAGAGTACTCGCTCAAGATCTTCGAGCCTAGTACTTGGCTCGAAGCTCGAAAAGCATTAGTTGGACAGCTCAAAAATGGTTCGAGCCTTCAACCGAGGCCTAGCCATAACTTTCGAAACTTTTATTCTTAAAAATGGTGGGAAAAGCTACGAAAAAAATTCCCTTTGGTATCTTATTGGGTGAGTTACAAGTCCTAGTTGATTCTGATTAATCACTAATTTTAAATGTAGAAAACAAAACCAAAACTACAAAACATAGGGTGCCCTAGCTGTTAATTGTCAGTCGTCGATACTTGAAAAGTGAAATTTCTCATTCTCGAAACCAAAAATACAAGGCTTGCACATGCCTAATAATATCTAATAAAAGAACATACGGTAAAACTCTCTTCTCCAATATCTGTCTCAATGATGTAAAAATGCCTTGTTTAACTTGCACAGCAAGTGATATACAGAAGTTAGGCATTATCTATAAACAGTGATAAAAATTAATTAATGTTTAATTTTTTAATTAAAAAAACAATTTTCATTACCCTGCATAAAAAATCTAACAAGGTGGCTGTAATGGCTGGATGAGGTCTCATAGAATGGTACATAACTAATATCGCCGGTTCAATATTCATAATATTGTCTTTTTCGGGATCAAAGAATAACCAATCGTAAAACAAAGATAATTTAGCATTCGAGGCTGCAACGTTGGACGTGCAAGTTGTTAATAACCAGCCAATCACGGCCCATCTTGGAATGATATCCGAGCACAGCGCTTCATTGGAAGGGTGTATAACACCGCATATAAAACGTATAAGGTCACAGCGTAACGACTGACTTTCTGGAGTTGTAAGGTACTGTCTTTGAAACCAATCTTGGTACCTTTTTTGTTGGCCAAATTTGACCTAAAATGATAATGGTGGAACGATATTTTATTGTACTATGATTGAGCATTTTTTAGAAAAATTTTGAAACTTACCGAGGATGTGAGAAAGACAATTTTTCTCTCCATGTCAGGAGTGAGCCGGCACTGTAAAAATCTTCGAGAAGTTCGTGTCGTTAACAGTTGAAGAATACCAGTGAACGTTGGACACAAAGAAGTTGGACTTCCAAGTAAATCCCGCCATAACTTTTCAAACTCGGGTATTCTAGCTACATTTTGCAGTAAGCGTACCAAATCGCGGCCAATCATCATACAGTCAGAAAACTAAAATAAATCATTTTAAATATAACAATAAATATTTTAGAATAATGACAATGATGGAGAGTGTAAATTACCCTTTCCCTTAGGAGAGAGATACAGAAGTCAACTTCCCGTTGTCTCATAGTAACTATATGAGCAACTGGACCTCCATGGTCTAATATTAGCCTTAAATAGGTATAAACTATCGTTGCAACTAAATCGGGAATTCTTTCCACCCATGGCCTGCAAAGAAAAGAAACTACCCAGATAAATATTTACACAAAATACCTAAATATTCAAGTGACGCACCTATTGTCAATGAATAGATCTAACAAGGACTCCGCTAACCATACATTTTTTTGAGAGATATCACCACCTAATAAAAAAAAAGTTGGTAATTAATCATGTAAAAATAGAAATAAATTTAAAGACTTCACAAACCCGCAATTTGTCTCAATAGATTAAAACATAATAAATCACAATTAGCTACAGAATTCTTTATCATTTCTCGAACCACCCATAATATCTATAAATGAACGTGGGTTATTAAAGCTCATTTGTTAGTGATATTAAATTTTAATTACCTGTTGCCTACAGGCGTCGTTTAACTTGGTATACTTTTCTAGAATAATTTGGTTTAATTGTCCCAAAACAAATTTTAATCCGTCTCGGGTAACAAAAGTGAGGTCTCTAAAGTACTGTTGAAAAAAAAAAATTATTTTAGGTGAGATTTCTAGCATATTATTCTATTATTTATACTTGAGGTGCGCTTATCGGATCTGACAAAACTCCAACTAGCAATCCTAAGCTTATATCTTCGTGAACTTGTGGTCCTTTACAAACCTATAACATAATGTCACAGAAAAATCAAAAATGTTTAGTTATATATTTCAATTAAATACTATACCGCTTCAGTTAAAGCATCGTGGGCTTTTTTCTCAGAAACTCCATTGATTAACGTTAGTAAATTATTATAACAGCGATCGTACCTCTGAAAAGAAAAATTATATATTGGAAATTTTAAGCTTCTGAAACATTAATATCCTTTACAAAAAAATTATCATTAAATTAATTAACATTAACAGATAACAGTCCTTTACACGTGCAAAAATACTACATCGAGCGCCATCTAGGGGCGATAAAAAAAAGCACAGACAATCCCTTTGTATGTCGCCAAGCCCTAAAGTTAATTATGGGGTATTTATTCGTAAATATGCAATTTTTACCTCATCCAGCTCATCTTTAGCATCAACTGGCGTTAAACTAAAAAGTCGCGATGTAACAGTTTTATTTGGCTCCATGCTATTTTGCCATTAATTAGGAAAATGTGGAGCAGGGTTACATAGGGACACTCCAGTATGGCGCCATTTTGCGCATTGATATTAGGGAGACGGAAAGCCGGTTCTTAAATCGGGACTATTTTTTCACGATTTAAAGAGACTGGGGGCCGATAGATCAAATAGTTCTATTACTATTCAATTTATAATCGAAAAATTTATATTTTGCACATTAAAAAGTCTATCCCTCTACCGAAATAACAAAACCCAAATATTATGGTAGGTAGAGGAAAAGCTAAAAAATATTTCTATAAGATGATAATTAGATTTATGTATATTATGACACAATCCTGACTTTCCTGTATTATGTAAATTTGTTGCCTATTTATTTACCAAATGAATTGCTTTGCTGAGCTACAATAAGCTTTTATACAATTAACAGGAATGTTAATGTAAAGTAACTATATAATCCTTATAGTGATACTTATAAATATGAATGATAAAATATTACATATCAAATAACATTACCTATGTCAATAATAATATATGCCAAAAAATACAAGGAAAACTAAAATTATATATTTTTATTTAAAAAAAATAAAGAGAAAAATAATACTTAAAACAGTTACCAGATAAGAAATATATGGTAGAATCCTCAAATATAAAAAAAAAATCTTTGGGTAATTAAACTGATAAACATACTAGCCTAATTAAATATCACAGACAAATATTTGGCGGCAAAGACATGCACAAAAAAAAATTAAAATTGGTACCTTATATAAAGTAAAAAAGGATATTACAAATTTCAAGTTATTTTTTCTTTCTTCTGAGTGTATAAATACAGTATAAATGGTTTTTCCTTTTTTTTTTAAGAGTGGTATCCAAATTTTACTTTTAATTATTTCATTTTTGAGCAAATGCTCGTTTAATTTGACTTTTTAAATAATTTTTCGTACTTCTGCTTTATTTAAAGTTAAAAAAAGTATAACATCACCACGTTAAAATATGTAACAAAAATATTGGAAGAGTATTAGATCAGAACTTGTTCCTAGCCTAAAGGACATATATAAGATGAACAAAGTGACTTTCACTCGTAAAAACACAAGCTAGTAACCTCTAATTTCAGTTTTGTTTGTAGATGGTCACTAGCCGTCTAGCTATAAATTGGTACATGTATGAATTATCATTGCATAAAATGATATGCGTAAAAATGAGGTATGAAGATTGTAAAAAAAGCTAAGGGATTACAATGCCGTATCTAACATGGGGGGTTTCTTCTCTAAAATATTCGTAGGGTTTTGAATTTCGGTTAAAATAACGACTTCATAAGGTGCACATTCTTCAATGTGACAAGCGCAACACAACCAGCCGTAGAAACCTTTCTCCCAATCCACGACTTCCATACGCCACTTTTCAAAATGCCATGATACCTGAACAAAGGCGGCATACAACCCCAAACCGATACTGAATGTAATAATAAGAAATGGGTATGCCACAATTAAGACTGGGCTGATAAAAACCTTATGGGCCAAAGATTTTCGTTCGCTAAAGTAAACAAGCATATTGTACCAAGTCAAAGTTCCCGTACAAAATGAATGAACACCAGAGATGAGCAGAACTAAAGGGAATACCATCAAAGTCAGAAACAATACATGGGGTCCTTTTCGAATACCAAAGAAACAATCATCTTCCTCTTCGTTTTGTTTTTGGGCTCTGAGATTATTCTCTAGTTCGTCTAGTTCTTCCCGAGACATATGCACTTGCATATCCATAGTTTGTCCTTTCTTACGACCCCTCTTCACGGTTCCAGTCATAGTTACAAATCTGTTGCCATCACTTCGACGGGCATTTAATGCACATCTTTCCGTGATGGTTTGTTCGGAATCACATCGACTTGAATCTTGGGATTGGTATTCGCTGGAGTCCCGATTTCTCTCGTGAAAAGGCTCTTCTATTACAATGTCCACATTTTTAGCCGGCGTAAAAGAACAGTTTTTTCTACCCTTGCCACTGTAAGTTGGAGTTGATATATGTTTCGCGTTTTGGTTGTTATACACTTGCTCTTGCGAAACTGATCTTAATCGTGGCGAAGCTTTACTATCTTTAGGGGAAAGTTTTGGATAATGCTGAGGAGTATTGAGTATCACTGCGGAGGCTGGTGATGTGTTAAGTTGGTTACTGCTCGATGATCTTGGAGATGACTTAGCGCCTCTTTTTCGTGGTGGAATGAAAACTGGTCGCTCCTGAATTTCCATTTTGAGTATTTACTAGTGTTCAATGACCAATAACCTTTAGGGGCCTTGGCTCATAGTTTCTTATGCCAACTTTAGTTGCTTCTGGATTTTTACATCCAATCCCAAGTTTTCCATTCAAATTACTTAACAAATACCCTCTTATTAAATTATAAACGTTGCGACATACCTACAAAAAGCATTTATAATCCACAAATCATAATTCTCAGCGGTTGACAGTGGCCCCTATAAATTTTCTTCTTAACACAACATTACAAAAGTCGTTCTTATATAGAAGTAGCACCTCCATCTATCGGGGAAATATTAACTGTATTAACAATATTTTATTAAATAATAATAGAGATGGTGATTTTTAACTTTCTTGAATAGGTTAGGAGAAGTATTTTTAACTTATTAAACCCTGTTTATTTAAACGCCACCAAATCCTTCAAAGATTTATTACTAGATGGCGTTCTTAAACCATTATAGAAATTATTATGATAAATCGAAAACTGAATTATCGGAAAACAATATAATGGATGAATTTTGCCAATTGAACGGCGTATTACACCAATAAATGATTTTTCATCGACTAAATACAAATTTTATTAGTTAGATGTTATTATTTTTCCTTTGAGGAAAGTGCTACCCTTTAAATTTAATTTCAAATGTTCAAAATTAGTCTCATTTATTAGAGTAGAGTATACTTTCTGAATTAATTTCTGGGATGGCATAATGTTGCAGGTGTTATTTTGTAGAAACGGCAATAAAAAAGCGCCTATGTTATAATTATTCCCTTAACAAAAGTTTCAAAATGAATGGATCATTAAATTTTACAACATACAACTTTCGGGCGGAAAAATTACGCGTATAAAAAAGCCCTCGACTCGTCAGTCGGGTCTCTGTGAAGCGTCATCTGTTGGCCAGAAACCGAAGCTGACTTGGAATGCAATTTGAATATTTACATACGCGTACGCCCACCGCCAAAAGTAGCCTGAAGAAGAAACACTCCCTCCACGTTTCGCCCAATGGCGATCTAGAGATCGGAACTCTGTCATCCAGCTAGAGCTCTTTCCCGAAAGCGCGGAGGAACGAAAAATTACCGGCGAATGGCGGCCTTCGAAAGAGGAAGCTCTGTATTTTATCGCCTTAAACCGACAGAAAAGGCGGACTCTCACGTCGATAACCGTCACTTTAAACACACCCACACCCATCCATCTAACACTAAAGTTTCGTGACGAAATGTCAAAGAGACACGGAAATTACCATAAAATTGTTACATTTCAATGCTTTAAAAATACAATAAACACTCCTTCATTTCCATAAAATAATATAATTAATTAAATTAATAGCGACAATTAAATTAAGAAAGGGTATTAAACCCGGAAATTATATATTCATAAGGAGTTTACAGGAGTTGAAATTAGGCTCTGGTTTTGATGAGCAACCATTTTTGGGTTTATTAATTGAATAAAGTATTAAGAAAATTTAAAAATATTATTATTTAGAAAATAATTAATAATCCGTACAAAAATGGGATTTCACATGTAATTCTAAAAACAGTGATTAAGCACACTAAATATTAGGTAAAAGATAAGATATGTGATCATAAAAATCACAAAATGGCGCTTAATTAAATATATAGAAAATGAAATGGTCCGACTTCCAAGCAATCGTCTGCTATCTTGAGCTGCTTTAAATGCAGACGATCAATAAGTTTATTTTATGCTAAGAATTAACGTAGTAAGCCCAGTTTAAATATTAATTTTGGTTAATTAAACCAGTTTTTATCGTGGCTGATAAGCTTCTTCTGAAAATCGTATAAGGTGTTATTGCCGCTGTATGAAACAAAAAGCTACAGCCGCCGCCGAAAAATGGATGACGTTCACCAAGAAAACAAACACACTAAAAAATTAATTTAAGAAATCCAATTTGTTCTGTCAATAGATAATTTAAAATGTTATTAGATAAATTAATTTAGTTAATTAATTTAAATTGTTATAAATAGTCAATGAAGTATGTAAATTATTATTCAAGGTAGGACTTAGTATCGAAACCACGCGCATTTTTCGTAATTAGCTTAATATTTATAAGTAATTATTCCATTTTTGATTTGATGTTTTCGATTTCTTCTACTATTTTTCTCAAACGACGTTTGATCTGGCCTATTTTGGACCTAAAAACGCCTGTACAAGTGTTCAACGCGCAACGCTCCGGCGTTCAAGGAGAAGGGAGCTACCAGGGTTTCGCCTACTAACATTTTCCTTACGAAACGCCTGTAAAAGTGTTCCACACGCAAAGCACCACTACGAAATATTCATTTTGTTTCACGAATGAAGTAACTATTGCCGGTATTCACGAGATATTTAGACAAGATGGACGAAGGAGTCAATGATGACGTCACGAGAATCGTAGCTATGGAACTAAAATAAAAACTAATACATCTTAACGTGTCGTTTTTCAAGCTATCATCGGCCTACTCGAATGTTCATTCCAAGCAAATTTAACGACATTTTCCCCGAACGGATACTCAGCAATCCAATAAAGTTTTTAATTCCTTCAGAGCTCGCTTCGCGTGTTAGACCATAGTTTTTAACGCACGAAAACTATTTGTCCCTGAAAAATAAAACTTTTAAAGCTTAGTTGTATGAAGGGCTCACTCTTTTTTATTTAGGCATAAAACTTTCACGACCATGTTTAAGTGAAATAATAAAAATACTGGTACAACGCGTATACCTTAAAAGAAAATTTACGCCCGTCATTCTAAATATACATTACGCTAATACAGAAAAAACGCCCGTGCAATAAATGATATTTCATTGTAAATTTGTTTAACACTTATTTAAACGCTTTATTTTTTATTATTATTATTTTGTAAAATAAAAAAAAGTAATAATAAATAGGCCATCAAACTAGCTGTCATATCTATTGGATAAAAAGATAATAAAATATTTTTACTATCAGAGTTTATACGCGAGCGGTGAAACGACGGTAAAGCCTATCATATAGTCACATAACGAATTAAAAACTTTATGGTGTTGATTGGGAGATATATCCAAAAGTTTTCTCCTAGCTTAAGATCTCAGTTCATTTTGTCACTCGCACCCAGAAGGAATCGACGATTTTTCCACAGATTTAAGAAATAATATTTCGGCGGATTTATAAACGAGAAATATGTCGGTTTTCGTCAATTTACGAGGCAAGAAAAAATATATTTTCTTTCGTGAAGGAAATCTTTCATCCCGACTTTTGATTTATGACCGATTCTCGAAAACCTTTTATTGCCGGCGTGCACTTTCTCAGCGTGCTGTGGGTTTTTTTTCTACAAAAGAGAAAAATTGGCGCAGTTTTTTCTACCGATACTCAAATAATGGATTTTTTGGAGGATTGGAAAACTGAAATATTTTTCGTCTAATGGATACAAAACTGTGGGTTTCCCTCGACGAAATATGAAAGTGGTGGGAGTACCATTTGGAATAGGAGGAAATTAAGGGTAAGTACTTTAAGAAAATATTTTCCTTTACACGGGTCAAGCATTTTGCAATTTCACTTCAATACATCATGAATAAATGAGGAAAAAATTATAATTTTGAAAAATTGTTTGGGATACAATTGTGTTTATATTTGTTGCGTCAAATTTGTAATGGTTTATATTTGTTGTGTCAAATTTGTAAGGGTTTATTCACAGTACTCCCAAAAATTCGGTAATTACGTCCAGGAGTTGATATAATACTTATAATATAATAATATAATACTTATATTATACGATTTTCACATCAATTTGTTGCGTCAAATTTGTAAGGGTTTATATTTGTTGTGTCAAATTTGTAAGGGTTTATATTTGTTGTGTCAAATTTGTAAGGGTTTATATTTGTTGTGTCAAATTTGTAAGGGTTTATTCACAGTACTCCCAAAATTCGGAATTACTTCCAGGAGTTGATATAATACTTATAATATAATATAATAAAATACTTATATTATACGATTTTCACATCAATAAAAGTTCAATTTCAAGTTTATTTTTCACAATTATGTGTTACAATTTTTAGGGTTTTGAAGGGCCAAGTCAATAGTGATATATATTATACGATTTTCACATCATTAAAAATCAAATGATATCAAATTATCGTTACACGTGTTTCCAAATAAATGTCTTCTATATATATTTAACGATGGTATATCTTTCGAAGAATATCATACAAATATTACAAAAATTATATCTTCCGATTCAAACCGAAACGCAGTTTGTGAAAATGAGTTATTACATTTAAATGATAATTTTATAAGTTCCAGCTACTTTCTATAAATCGGCAATAGTTGTACGAGGTAGATAAGACACTGATAAAAGAGAATGGCGTAAAGCCTTGAAGAAGTAACACCCCCCCCCCCCCCGTCACGAAGGCCCTCCGCGTACAACAACGAATGGTATGATTGGAGAGACGCTGGTGGTTCAGGGGGTACTCCGAGGGTACTAAGAGATATCGAGGATGAAATGGCTCGAGGCCATGCCAGAGAAAGTGGAAACCTATCCGCCAGAAAAAACGAAAAGAGGAACGGGTGAAAAAGCGTTCGGAGTCAAATACAAGCGGAAAATACCGAGTGTTTGGACGTCCATCAACCGACGGTCCAACCACTGTTACTTCGGAAAAGGGTAAGCACATTTCAATTGATTTCTCTCACTTCTAAAGGGTTGGTCTTTAACCAACGTTTTGGACTAGAAGATCTATTTGGTCCGACCGTCCGAGTTTCGCGTCTTTATTTAATTTTAGATTTT
Organism: Leiobunum rupestre; assembly: GCF_980474605.1. NCBI lineage: Eukaryota > Metazoa > Arthropoda > Arachnida > Opiliones > Sclerosomatidae > Leiobunum > Leiobunum rupestre. The sequence continues at coordinate 40,807,689 of NC_143394.1, forward strand.
TTCGCGTGATTTATCATTATTTGCATTGCAGTCCATAGGTGTGTTCTTATTAACTTAATATAAGCAGGCCCAATGGCAGAGGGGGATGGAAGCGGGTATAAATTTACCAGGGCCCGTGCATGGTGTATTACACACAAAAGTTTTACTGAGAGTTATTCTCAAAGACAAACTGCATTACGGGCTTCGTCGCCGTTTTGCGTCCGCTTGCTAACGCGTCACAAGTAGCCTTTGACAGCGCCCCGCTAGGGGGAGATTTTCTTCTGGTGATGACGTCATTCTGTTACTAGCTCTCGGTAAAATATTCCCGAAAGTGACAAACTTATGGAACAATATTATAGACTGAAAGGGGGGGGGGGGGGGTGGAAGAGGCCCTGAATTTAAAAAAACTAATTTTTTGAGATCATTAACGAAAATTAATAATTGCAAAGGTACAATAATTAATCGCGCAAATATAACTACAAATTGATCAATTTAGTTTCATTTATTTAAACCATTTTACGCCTTCACCAAAAGATTTATTTAAAGATGGGTAGAGGTCGGGGACGGTTAATCATTATCCATGATTAAATTGATTATTTTCGGGGAGAAATGTTAACAAAGAAATTCACCGGTTAATATTTCGGAAAATGATTAAAAAACATGTATTATTCGTAAAATTTTAGCTTTTTATCGAAAAAAACGTCGTTTTTCTGATTAATTTTACAAATTTATCAAACAATTAATCGGATAATACAGAAATATAAATTACTTGATCAAAACGTTTTACGAATAATTTTGATAGCTTTATCTATTGAATAAAAGTTAACCATCCCCGACCTCTAAAGAACTTAGTCTCCGATAGATGGCGCTAGAGCGGCGGTTGGCGAGGAAGGCGGAGTATTGGAGAAAAATGTAGTCGGCCATTTTGGGGAGCGAAGGGGGTTGAAGGAACGTGGAAGAGTCGTCCGCCGCCGCCGCCGCCGCCGCCGGGGGGGGGGGAGTCGGGGGGCGTCAGAATAGCAATGGCAGCGAGGCTGGAACGCTGAAAAGGCGGCTTTGGCCGAACGAAGCTTCTTCAATCTGGCGCCGTCGAAGTGTGGCGGCTCTCGTCGCCTTCAGTGGAAAGGAGTCGTTTTGCCGGCTGAAGACCTCCCAACAGCCTCCCGAATTCAACTCTAATAATCTTATTTAAGTCGCGAATTACTAATATCCCAAATGGAACTAAAACGCGCGTCGTTCATCCTAAACAAACCAAAATAATCTGGTTCTTCGTATAGGTGGGTTTTTTAAACTATGTCTTCTTTTCAACTATTACGTTTATGATGGAACGAAAAATAGTCAAGACGAACCTTTTTTTGGCACGTTTTTCGGAACTCTGTACAGATCGCGAACGCTGATATTATCTAAACTATAACAAAAAGAACAACGGCTTTCTTTTCAAAGTCGAAAAAAAAAACCAGCTGCGAGAGTACAATTATAATCGTTCGCTATCTTCGTAGCTTCTTTTGGCTGCATCCAGTAAAAAGAGAATTTTCTTCGCGAAGAAACTGCGCCGATAATATCCGAATTGGCTTTTTTACTTTACGACAAAGGAGCCGCGTCTGGGTGCCATAAACTAATTCGCAGCGGCCCCACTTCGCTGTCCGGTCCCGCGTTTTGACGGGGTTGGAGCCGATGCCTCGGGCTATTGGGCTAAGCAAGGACGACACTCGGACCTTTTCGCCTGCCTCTTACCCGTTTTAGAAAAAGGACCATTTTGTACCCTTAAGGGGATAATATTGTTCTCGAAAAAAACAGGATTTTTTTTTGAAAGCAAGAACAATTTAAAGTATTCCTTTTTAGATACCGACAAATGTTTAGGCTCGTTCCTTTTTTCGGATGGATGAGGGGTATTTCTTCCACCCACTAAAAATAACCTTTACCCCTACCACCCTTTTTCGAAGCGTGGTCGTCCTCGCCCCCCCCCCCATAAATAGAAGAACACCCCCTACTTTTAATGGACAATGTTATAGGGCATAAACTGCAGCGCCTGTTGCCCTATGGACGAACGTTAAAACGAGCGTTGTGTTTTTTACTTACGCGTAAGAACCGTTTTGACTTCAATACGATTTCCGAGAAATGACCCTATAGCGTAAATGAAAGTGAGAAGAAGGTTATAATCGGCTACGAACGTACATTGTCGATTTAAACAATCGTAAGTTCTCGGCGGCCACAAAATTTTAGCTTTGAAAATAATGGTCCAGTTCAAAAACCGATAACTTAATTTACGAGCAGTTAGAGCGTTATTTAGTGACTCGTAAAAAAAGAGTCTATGGCGCTTCTACGGTTTTTCTCAACTCTTTTATTTTTACGATTGTTTAACCTTTTTTTTCTTTTAAAACGGAAAGTCGAACATTTTCTAATTTAATTAAGTGTCGCGGATAACTGTACACGCTCTGGTCGCTTATCCGTAGAGCACTCTTTACAATACGACTGATAATAAAAACGAATGTTTATCGCTGATTTAGTCGGTCATAAATCAGCGACGCGTCCATACTGATTAACTTTTAACGCTGGGACCTACCGCGTCTAATGTATTGTAATTAATGCGCTGCCGATTACGAAATTGAAACCACCCGCGTGTTTTGCCCAAAAAAATAACGGGTACTCCGGGTTCACCTCGCGTGGTTTTCAGCGGGATATTTTTCCAATTTAGAGGGCCGCTTTTGGAGGGGTACCTTTAATTAATGAGATGGAAAGAATGTATTTTCGTTTCTTCTAGGTCGTACCCGAAAAAGCGGGAGGAAGGAAGGAAGAGATATTTGGGCAAGAGGGGTCGATTCGTTGTAGCGATGAACGGGACGCTCGTGTACGAGGACCATTCCAGCCGTTCGAGCCTGGATCCGGTGTCTCCAACGCAGAACGTCTCTTCGGCGGTCGCGGCCGGCCCGCTGCACATTCCGGCCAAACGGGTCACCTCGGCACTGGCCGTCACCTACGCTCACGCGGCGGACTGCGGGGTGGACGCGGCCGCCGGCGTGATTCGACACGGTCACCCCGCTGCCGGTCAGCCATGGGGTTACGACAACCACCCGACTTTCGACGGACACCACGTTTCGCAATATAATCAGACTCTCTGTAACGTTCGCGACGGAATGACCGCCGCCGGCTACTACTACAACGACCACACGGCCCGCGCGGCGGCGGCGGCTGCGGCGGCGGCAGCCGTTGACCGCAAACCGTCGCTGAAATTCTGGTCGAACTCTTACGAGCTGTCGGGCGGCGGAGGAGCGCCGGGAGCCAGCGGCAGCGCGGTGTCTCCGACGGACGCCTGCCAGTCGTTCGCCCCGCAAACGTGGTGCAACTACGCGCCGTACGGCACGAGGATGGACGCGCACCCGGCCCAACCCGCCGTCTCCTACTTGGCCGCGGCGCCCGACGACCGAGCGACCAGGCCGACTCTGGACGGATTCGGACACCACCCCGACAGCTACGCCTTGAGGAGTTTCGGCACGGCGGTCGAGGGACACTCTACCGCCGCTTACGTGCCAACTGCGACAGGTAAATATCACTCTCCGAAACCCGTTGACAATTCCCCTCTTTATCCCAACCTGGAATGATTTACCGTTTACGACTGTTGGTGAGCCGCGCTACAGAGCTACAACTACATTTTATTTACCTTAAAACTAGAGCTCGGGGAAACGGATAAATTAAGCACCAAAATTTCAATTTATCGTAAAAAATTCGATTAACTGTTCATTTATGGATATTATTCGCGACTATTATACGATTTAATACGCAAAAAATTAAATTTTAATTCGGATAATATTCGGATATGGTTATAAAAGAAATGAACGGAAAATTGCTTATCCGAGCCCTACTTTTAACTATAATACTATCACGAATCGAACTAGTTTTTAATGTTACGAAAATATTACGCCATATTGGCTCAAGTTTGTTCCGCGAAAACCTAGGCCTATTTCAAATATCTTCGTGTAAAAGATAAATTGATTTATTACGTTGTTAAATAAGTTATAATTAAGGCAAAATGTAGAATATTCTAGGGAGTAGGTCAAAATAGACTTAACGCCTGTAAAAGTGTTCCACCCGCAATGCAGCAAATTCGTGTCTAAATAGAGTACCGTTGTTAAATAAACTTAAAGGCCTTGACATTCCCGTAAACGTTTAGTACACTTTCACAGTGTTTTTTTATTACGATTTTATTTAATTATAACCGTATTTTTTATAACCATAAAAATATTTTTTAAGGATAGCATTATAAACAAAATAAAAATAAACATTAATTAATAATTAATAATAATTTGACCTGTTAATAATTAATGTTATAATGAATAATTACAATATATTTGCGTTTATTATTATAACTATTATAAGTTATTCGTAATTAATTAACTAAAATATCGTAGCATATTTTAATTTTTATTATTTTATTTGAAAATATGAATTATTAATAATTACGATATATAAATCAAAAATACACAGCTTCTATTACAACTTTAATTAACATTAATTACTAAAATAGGGTTAATAAATAAGTAACATTTCCCTCAAGATTGCATTTCACTTATGAAATTGTAGAAAGTACATCAGTATTGGAGCTTATGCATTAATAAAATGTATTTATTTTTATTTTTATTTATTTAATTTTAATAAATAACGTTGAACAGGTTCGAGTGTATAGATTTTGATTATTCTATTGTTTACCACATAAATTAAATTTAAATGGTCAAGGAACTGTTTAAAGTAAACGAAAACTAATTCTGATTAAGCTTCATTTGAAAGCCAATCTGGACACTGTACGTTTGGGACGTGATCGGGGATACTACAGAGGTTAAGAAGAGGACTCTAGAAGTTTGAATAATAACTTCGGAAGTCACGTTAATATTTTACTTTTCCCCATTGTCGAATATTTAACAACTTCGGTTGAGCTTACGTGACACCAGAAGTAAATGAACCCAAGTTATCGAAATAGAGCTCAGAATGAAAATGATGAGAAAATCGAGTCAAATAAAAGCTAATTTCCAACCCCGTTTTTAGACGCGATACATTGCACTTGGGAATTGTGGGTATAGCTACTTCTATGTATATAAAATTGTTTCATAAAAACCAAAACTTTTTTCGGTCTAGAAGCACGCAAAATTTTAAATTCGAGGTCAAAATGTAACTTCGTATGGAAAACGCCTCCAGCATGGGGAGTTCATTAACTTTTGGTGACACCTCGTAATAGTGTTCCGATAAAAATATTTAAAATAATTATTATTTTCCAACTCAACAAATCGGGACAGACTTATGACAAGTTGTTAAAAATCGTGAATACTTGTTTGAATTGAAATTCGTCTAGGCCTTGTACAATTAAGGCAAATTTGTCGAAATAAGTAAGAGTATACAAAAAGAGACATTTTTGGTACAGCACTCATACCCATACATAACGCCTATTTTAATATTGTCCAAACGACGTTTAAAATTTTTGCGTCTGCCCTGGGTTAGCGAAAGGTGTGCAATTCGTAAAAATTCGATTTGAAACGTTCTTGATTGTGTTATTCGGCGAACCGATTTTAAACGTCGATTTACTCGTCGACGTTGTTTTTTACTTGTGAGCGCTTGCTTAACCTCTCTATTAGACCGATAACGACAGAAAAGAAAGAGTATAAAAGTGGTAGAACCAGCTGATTAGGAGGGAACGTGTGTGGTAGAGCGTTGAATGATATAAGCGGCGAAGCTGACACGCACCTTCGTTCGGAGTACACGATCGAGTTCGTTTTCGTTCCATCCAGGTAACCTTTTAGATCGCCCGATAAATATATTTTCCCCTTATTTTCAAAATTAAAAAAAATAAACTTATAAATACCAAAACTTTACCACGATGGTAAATTGAAATTATTTTTTTAAATTATTATTAATATTATTATTATTAAAATTATTGGTATTAATATTATTGTTATTAAAATTATTGGTATTAATATTATTGTTATTAAAATTATTATGATTAAAATTATTATGATTAAAATTATTGTTATTAAAATTATTATGATTAAAATTATTATGATTAAAATTATTACGATTAAAATTATTATGATTAAAATTATTCTGATAAAAATTATTCTGATTGATTAAAATTATTGTTATTAAAATTATTGTTATTAAAATTATTGTTATTAAAATTATTATTATAAAAATTATTATTATTAAAATTTCGATACATTTAAAGGCATCACTATACATTCCTTATTTTCCGTTTTTTTGTAACATTAAACCAATATAAAAACAACTGATCTCTCAATTTAAAACCGGGTGAAAGTAGCTATTATATCAGAAATTATATTTAAAAACCACAGAGTTATAGTACAATTAAAGTATATATGTTCTATTGTCCCTTTTGTCTCACACCAAAGTGGACACTTATTAAAATTATTAGTATTAATATTATTAGTATTAATATTATTAGTATTAAAATGATTAGTATTAATATTATTATTATTAAAATTATTATTATTAAAACTATTAGTATTAAAACTATTAGTATTAAAATTATTATTATTAAAACTATTAGTATTAAAACTATTAGTATTAAAATTATTAGTATTAAAATTATAAATATTAAAATTATTATTATTAAAATTATTAGTATTAAAATTTTTATTATTAAAATTATTATTATTAAAAGATTAAATTATTTATTTAAAATTAAACAAAGTAAATACATTTTTAAATGTAGGATCTCGGTACAAAGTAGTAAGAATAATTTGAAAATATTGAAAATGATTTTAATAATAATAGTTTTTAAAAATAATATTGGATTACCTTTGAAAGAATATAAACCAGTAACAAGATAGACAAATAGAAATTCACAATATCCAAGTAACTCAAATTGTATTACACGAAAATAATCTGTATCCGTTACAATAATTGCAAAAAGTGGAAGTACATATATAGCCTTCCTTTTTCGTATGTGTCTCTTATTTCCCTTTAAAAATGAATGCTGCTTTTCGAAACTAGATTATTGACATTGTCTTGGTTAGGCGGGCCACGAAGAGAGTCAGTGCTACGAAGCTGAGGTCTCTCTTACGAATGAAAGGTCATAAACAAAGGTTACGACTCGAAAGGCGTTAACTTTTATACTGCCATCATAATAACGTGTATGGAGTATTAATTCTGGCAATAAGCTTCAAACGCCTATAGCTCATTTTCTTTGTTTTACGTCCGTAGAGTAGCCACTTAGGCCCTTCCACAATATGCTAAGACTAGACTCAACTTCAATCCCTGTCTACGAAAGTTCTTTCGTTTCTCTTAAATATACAGGGTGTTTCAAAAGGTTATGCCAAAATTTTAAGGAGTTGTAGTGGGTGAGTTGAGAAGTATGCCTGTTTTTTCCCGTTTTCCCTTACGATGAGTTAAAAGAGCGCCAGAGAGATTCCAAGTGTGGCCTACTAGCCCTTGGAAGTAGGCTGCAACAAGCGCAAAAGCAAGCAGCAGGGACTTTAAATACTGTTTAAGTTACCTTTTTACGCTGGTTACCTCGATTTGTTTTTGTACCTATCACACGAACCCAAACCTTAATGTTCGTATTTCCCTGCTGCTTGGTTTTGCGCTTGTTGCAGAATATTTCCAGGGGTTAGTAGCGCCGTAGTGTCAAGTATTGGAAAGATTTCTATCCAAATACTAAACACCTGCCAAATATTAGCGTACGACTTTAGGCCTAGTGTTCTTAGCTCGTCACTGTCGTCAATGCTTACACCTTAATTTCCATTTTGACTAGGCATTTTTAAATTTATAATCTATTTAAACCTTCACACAAACTATAAATGCAAAAACATTAAAGCGAACTGCCTATTTAAATTAATTAAATCATTACCCTTTTATTTTTATTCCAATACAATTGTTATTGAATAATCTAAAGCCTATTAAAATTCCAAAAGCCTCACTTCTATTAAAACAGCAGAGCAGACTACGGAATGCGGGTCATCTGACATTTTTACGCGCGTGTTTTGTATTTGGATATAAATATTTCGAGATTCTCTCGGTAGGAGCGCTGACGGGCGATGCAAATTGTGAAACCGGGGACACTGACATTCTCGACCAGCTGTGACTTGGCTCTGTACTAGAGCTGAGTTGTATGATATCGTCTATCGTATATTTTGCTATAGACATATTTCGACACTAGGGGGCTCTGTGCTGAGAACTAAACCTTGATAGCTCTGAAAAACAATTTTTCCTAAATGACACACTTATTGTTATTATGTTACTTATGACCTTAGTTAGTATTGGCTAGACTTTTCCCGATAAGGTTTTTTGGGTATGACATCAAATCTACATCACTTCACACGCATTATCAATGACTATTTAGACTTACTGACACACTTGGAATATGATTATAGACTTACGGTTACGTGCGCAACTTCTTAACCAGTAAAGTATTCAATAAATTTACAATAAACTTAATTTTTCTTAGGAGACTGAACATTTTTCTATAATCTGCTGAAACATTTCGTTTGAAATATTACGGGATAAGATAGTATCAGTTAGGAAACCTAGATGGCGTTGGTGCTCCGTACTGGACGTCTTCACCCAGATATTGAGAGTTCATATAATTAAATCAATTTAACAGACTGATTAAGTAAAGCTGGTGTAACGCAAAATAAGCCTAAATCATAATTATACCGTTAATTTAAAAAATATATAAATATTATATTTTTATCAATTCTGCAGTTTTCGCAAATTCCTTTAAATATTTTTACCATACGATTTAGCTAGATAATTTATAGCCAAAAATAGTTTTTCTTTTAGTCATTTCCAATAGAATTTTCCATAAAATGTTCGTTACGGTAAGAAGGGGAAGGAAAACTGTTTTTGCAAGGATGATTTAGAACAACGTAATATATATAAATATTACTCCTTGTTTTTACCCTCGCTCGACTCTTGAGCTCGTTATGTCGTCTGTTACCGAGTGTAAGTATTTACACGGCGTATTAAAATGAATTCAAGTGATATTAATAAATTTGTTGTATCAAATGTTTAAAGTATAAATGTATTTCGTTTACTTAACTAGTCATAAAAGGAGAGGAACGAAAGATTTAGTACGGTTTCGATGATATTTAACAGTTTATAGCCTCGTGAACTAAGGCTTAACATTTCATTAACAGCCACAGTTGTGTATCAGGTATTCAGGTAAAGAATGTTGTTTATCATAAAATACTAGCTATTAAATATTGAAGCATTAACAATACTTTCACAGAGTTGATACGAGAATTGCAATAATAATTCATTTAATTAGTATCGAAAATAAATTAAAAACAGTTTGAACTCCAAAGTCACTAAGCGTAACCCGAGCTCCATGTAAAATGTTTGGGGAAATCTTACCGGAAAATGCAAAAAGTACAGCCAACTTTTTGTTTAGTTTTAGCGAAATTGGTTGTGGGTGACGTAGAAAAAACGCGGAAAGAACGTAGAAATATTTTATGGAAAGGCCAAATATCGGGACTTTGCTAATTTTCAACATGAGTTGGAGACTTGAGGAAAAATCCAAACAAGACGTGATTGTTCGAGTTCCCGCGATTAATATAAGGTAATGTGCGCAACCCATCTACGTTTTCCGAGCGTCGACCATTAACGGGAACCCCGCGCTCGTAGGTGCTTCGCTAGGTCGACGTAAACAATGTAGTAAACTTAGTTCTGTTTTATATTTATGATTATTGAATTTTTCTTGTCTGGATATGATTACCCTTTCAATTTAATAATTTAAGTTAACATGGGTATTCATTACTTTTGTGCGTACGTACTTCAAAGGTTGTCCCCAATTGTTGAACTGATTCCTTGGTTTTTAGTTCGATTAATGTAGTAAAGTTAAATTCGCTACATTTTAAAACTTAATGAGTATAAAAGTTTTTTAATTTTTAACATTTTAGCCTAATATTCCTCCTATCTATCGGAAACCAGATACTTCGGCTTAGCGGAAGTCTCGCATATTTTAGACACTAGAGGGCACTGTGCTGAGAAAACATCTTGATTACGAAATATCTATGAAAATCAGTTTGATTGTAAATCTCGTTTAATTGTCATACTTATTGATATTATGCCACTTATGATAACAATTAGTTCTTTTTTTAAAGTAAAGTGACCGTCTGGTTTAAATGTGGCTCTGACGTCACAGTCTCTTACTGTTACAAGTCTACGAGCGCGCGCTATACACTCACGAGGATAATAGCTTTTTCTAGTGCACGCGCGTGCAAATCGCTCGTGCGAAGAGCAACATTATTTAGCAATTTGGGAAAGACCACTTTTTATTTTATAAAATCAACTAAATAAAACTAAATAAACCAAGCAATCACTTTAGTACAGCCGTGAAACTTAAATTTAGTTATTATACAGAAGTGTGTGAGATAATTTTTAAACGTCGTAAAATCTAATTATTAGGCTAGCTACTGATCCACACAAGTAATTTTCATAGACTGAATTGGTCTACTTTCGTAACTATTGATAACTATTATGTCAATATGTGTTTCAAGAGTACCTACAATTACCAGAAATTTCTCCCTAGCAAATCACCAAAAATTTTCAAGATCGAATTTTAAAATTTCGAAATTTGTCAATCACAATCTTACTTATTTATGAACCATATTTTTAGTAGCTAATACCCAAGGCTTCACCTTGGTTAGGCCCAAGTCATCGACCGACTTTTAAAGCCATTAATTCAAGTGGACGGGTTACAATGCCACGCGAGCGAACAGCTCCCTACACTAACTATTACCGAATTTACCATTACTGTTAGTATGGCAATATTTTGTTTAAAATATCCCTAAAGATTGTAATTTTTTCGTTTAACATTGGCAGGCTTATTAATACATTTTGAACTGTGATGCGTTGTATGTGAAGGCAAGTTCCCTTACAAGGAGAGTACCCGAGGTGTTTATTGCCGATTTTGTTCAAAGTCGGCCGTAATGTAGACCTATTAGAGATATGAAATTTCCCAAAAGGAGACGTTGCACTACCCATTCGATTTGCCATGGCAACCGAAAATGTTTTTTACCATTTAAAACAAAAATAAGATTTTTTCCTTATTTTACCCAAAAATTGTTAGAATTTTACTCCAAAAATATTCCAATTTACCCATTACCCAAACTTGATGAAATTTACCTGAAACCGAGAAAATCCCATGCTTTTTAAATGGAGATTTTTTTGTTTAAAGTGGTCAAAAATATTTTCGGTTGCCATGGCAAATCGAATGGGTAGTCCAAATTTCATATCTCATATAGGTCTACATTACGCGCGAACCAAATCGGCAATAAACACCTCGGGTACTCCCCTTGTTAGTGGGATACTTCTGTCGTAAGAAAAATATTATATACTTTTGGTTATAGCAAATGCGTATCTATAGTTAGGATAAAAGGCAGAATAATGGTCAACATTTGCTGTACGAGGTGAAAAAGCAATAACCGGTCGGGCGAGTTATAAGTAGCCCGTATTTCCTCGAGCGTTTCTTACGAGAGCTAACTATTGTCTGTTATCATTCCATATGCACGTTCGCTTTCTAGCTGAACTAAACTTACCTTTCTGCTCGATTGCCTTTACACAATATTGTCAGATTCCACATCAATCAGTATAATAAGGGGTAAATTAAAATCTAATCAAAATATCAAACTTGGTATATTATGCGTAATAACAAGACGTTTTTTAATAGATGAAACCAATATTGCAACTTTTTACTTACCATAATTATAATGTATTAATACAAAAAAATAATAATTTAAAATTATAATAAACATGATGTTTAAAATTTATGATAAAAATGCTTAAAAATTATGATAAAAATAATGTTTAAAAATTATAATAAAAATAATAATGAAATAATAATTAAAAATTGTAATAAAAATATTGTTTAAAAATTATAATAAAAATAATAATAAAATAATAATTAAAAATTGTAATAAAAATATTGTTTAAAAATTATAATAAAAATAATAATAAAATAGTAATTAAAAATTGTAATAAAAATAATAATTAAATTATTATAAAAATAATAACAAAAATAATAATTAAAAATTATAATAAAAGTAATAATTAAAAATTGTGCTACAAATAATAATTAAAAATTATAATGAAAATAATAATAAAAATAATAATAAAAATAATAATAAAATAATAATTAAAAAATTATAATAAAAATAATAATAAAATAATAATTAAAAATTGTAATAAAAATAATAATTAAATTATTATAAAAATAATAACAAAAATAATAATTAAAAATTATAATAAAAGTAATACTTAAAAATTGTGCTACAAATAATAATAAAAATAATCATAAAAATAATAATAAAAATAATAATTAAAAAATTATAATAAGAATAAAAATAATAATTAAAAATTAGAATAAAATAATAATTCAAAATTATAATTAAAATAAGAATTAAAAATTATAATTAAAAAAAGAATTAACAATTATAATTAAAATAATCATAAAAATAATAATTAAAAATTATAATAAAAAATTATAATTATAATAAAAATAAAAATTTAAGAAACAAAAAAAAACATAGTAATACATGTTTGTTTTTAACAGTAGATATTTTTAATTTTTGTAGTATTTAAAAAAAATTGTGTTAGTTTGAATAACTCAGTTTTCTTATTTAAAACGTAAACACATTTTGCGCGGGAATATTTACTTATTTATAAAACATATTTTCGTAGTTTTAGAAAGTCAATATTTCGCTACGCATAATTTTTCTCCCTCGAGTTAATTTTAAATATACGATGCAAAATTTATATATTACACCGCGTAGGGATATTTACTTATTAATAAATAATATTTTCCATCTGCAGATAATCTTAGGTAATCATTATGTGATGTATTTCACCAAGCGCCATTTTTTCCTTTCGAATCGCATTTTGAAAAATCAGAGGGAGCCTGTGAAAGTGCGTGTTTCAGGAGAATTACATTAGCGGTATAGGCTGGTAAATACTTCGCTCTCACTTATACTATATACTTCTGGTCTTATTTATCGAAACACTTTAGCTAGAACAGTTAATTTAGTGTAAATCTGCCGCATCAAATTCATTTGTTCAATATCATAGAATGGAAACACGCCAAATTTCGGACTAGAAACAATCGGGGAATAGGTCCGAACGGTGGAACAAACGTTCGAATTTCATTCGTCCGAACCGCCGAAATAACAAATGTTTCAATTGTTCGAATTGGACAACTTGTTTGATTCATTCGTCCGAATCGGTAGCATCACTTGTCCGAATTCTGTCGCTAAATTAGTATTTCTTATTGCTGTTTTTTTTACCGTTTTTTTTTAGTGCTAGAATAAAAAATAAAAAACTACATTGTAAATATCGTTGTTTGTTAGTAAGTGGGAATTGCGTTGAATGTTGTGGATATTTTAGGTTAGGTTAGGTTCACGTTAATGTTACTATTTTCTTATATTAATAATATTTAAAAAAAACAATTAGTAATGTTTGCAAAAACGGACAAACGATTATTCGAAGAAATGAAATTCGCCAGTAAAGTTAACATAAATTGAACGACTAAATCACCAACAAAAGTTGTGATAAATTTTTCGGGCAAATGCAATACGTTTTCGGACATACGATCCTGTTTTCCGGCATTCGGACCAATGATCATTCGGACATTTGTACCACCGTTCGGACGAATGAAATTCGAACAAATGTACCCAAATCAAACAATCAAGACACGCCATCTGTATCCGGTTTTGGGAAATATACTTATACATAGTTACGTAGACCATTGTTCCAAGAAGGGTATTTCGTTCTAATATAGAAAGGCTAGCTGCAGCTATGTATTTATTTATCCAATAAAACAACAATAGGCGCTTAAATAAAACATCTTCCCAGAAATTGCCAAGAAGTAATATTTCCGATAGCCAGGACTCATAAGTTACTATTTATATAGTGCTTGTTGAAATATTAGAAAGCTGGAAACTTTCTCGAACGTAACATCGGTTGTTTGCTAAGCCTTAAAATGCCAAAAAAATTACCTGGTTAAAAGGAAACACTTGTTGCATACCGTAATGCAAAAGAAATACGTTTAGTTCTAAAGGAATTAGTTTTCATCTTTTTCCGAAAGATAATTTCATACGAAATGAATTAACTCTGCCTCCATGAGAAGCCTTAAAATTGCCCGGTAATATAAAAATATTCCGTATAAATTTAATTATTTATACCATAAGAGGATAATAATAATAATAATATTATCTTCTTATACTTAGTTTTAGTAACATTATCTATTTTACCTTAAAATATGTTATCGAAAATTAACATTAGTATGTTCCTTATACACGTGAGCCGACGCGTTTCTTATCTGACGCAAAATTCTCATGAGGGCAAAAACGCGTCTCCAATTGGCTTAAATATGACTTTTTGGCGAGCCATTCTAACCCTTTAACCGACCGACCGGAAATAGTTCCTTCCCAGATGAATTTGGAGATTGGAGTGGAAACCGAGTATCTTTTATTGAAGCGTCCACTGCTATTAAATTTCTCTCAGATCACAAGTTTGTAATTAAGTTTCACATAATTGTGTTACATTTTTACTCAGGGCCGTTTCTACAATGACCACATATTTTTGGTGGTCTTTAGGCTAACAAGGAGAGTATCCGAGGTGTTTATTGCCGATTTTGTTCAAGGTCGGGCGTAATGTAGTGTTAAATGGAACCACCTATGGACTGCATTGTAAAGGATGATAAAATTAGCGAATAACTAGATTAGTTCATAATAAAAAGGGATAATAAAGCTAAGCCCTAAACAAATTTGAAGAAATTTAAAAACTTACTAATAGCTCTTACCGATAGGTCTTCGAGTAATGTAGACCTATATGAGTTATGAATTTTCCCAAAAGGAGACGTTGCACTACCCATTCGATTTGCCATGGCAACCGAAAATGTTTTTGACCACTTAAAACAAAAATAATATTTTTCCCTTATTTTATCCAGAAATTGTATCAATTTTACCCCAAAAATGTTACAATTTACCCAAACTTGATGAAATTTACCTAAATGTGGTCCAAATTACCCATTTCGTGATTTTGAAATTTAAAAATTTTCGTGAAACCGAAAAAATCCTATGTTTTTTTAATGGAGATATTTTTGATTTTAAGTGGTGAAATAAAATTTCGGTTGCCATGGCAAATTGGAAGGGTAGGGCAACGTCTCCTTTTGGGAAATTTCATATCTCATATAGGTCTACATTACGCCCGATTTTTAACGAAATCGGCCATAAACAACTCGGGTAATCTCCTTGTAAGTCAGTCGAGGTAATAGTGGTTCTTAGCCAAGTCATCATAGTGAGCGTGTAGGATAATTATTTTTTAAATTTCACATTTCTCTAGCTAGGGTTAGATATGACGTTGATTCTGCGTTTATTATTTCGACTGCCTGACATACTTATGAAAAATAATTAAAGACTAAGTTATGGTCAGGTTAAACAAGGAAATTTTCGTTTCATTCTCTCATTATTAATTTCTTAATGACCTTATTTTCTTCACTATTTGTCAAATGCCTATTTAAACACCCTAGATGTATTAAAAATTCTGCGCTATAATTTTCAGTTATGAAAATTAATTGAGAAATTAATTAATTAATGTTAATTAAGAAAAATAGGAGCTACTTTCCTGGTATAAGCGGCGAATGCTTACACCGCTTCACGCACCATTTTTTAACGAAGTGTGTAGGATTATTTATTTATTTATTTATTTG
This sequence comes from Leiobunum rupestre, assembly GCF_980474605.1. Lineage (NCBI taxonomy): Eukaryota > Metazoa > Arthropoda > Arachnida > Opiliones > Sclerosomatidae > Leiobunum > Leiobunum rupestre. The sequence continues at coordinate 40,823,377 of NC_143394.1, forward strand.
TAAAGAATATTTGTTTGGGTAGCATATTTGTTTTTATTTATTTGTAAAGAATATTTGTTTGGGTAGCATATTTGTTTTTATTTATTTTTAAAGCATATTTGTTTGGGTAGCATATTTGTTTTTATTTATTTGTAAAGAATATTTGTTTGGGTAGCATATTTGTTTTTATTTATTTTTAAAGCATATTTGTTTGGGTAGCATATTTTTTTTTATTTATTTGTAAAGAATATTTGTTTGGGTAGCATATTTGTTTTTATTTATTTGTAAAGAATATTTGTTTGGGAAGCATATTTGTTTTTATTTATTTTTAAAGCATATTAGTTGGGGTCGGGAAACGTATTTTGAACAATCAGGGTGTACCCGTGAAGATACACCGTTTCGAACGAATAACATTATTATATAAAAATTGAAATATTTATACGGTAAATTGGAACAGTAGCACCGCCCCTCCCTTAGTTCCACTGAAAGTACATTTTAAGGAGATTCAAATGGTGCAAAAATTATTCCCCGAAAAGCATTATTGCTTTGAAAATCATCTTGGGTACATATATAAACCGCATTAACTATATCTCCTTAAATATTAATTCCCGAAAAATAATGTTTCGCATTAAAACAAAAGAAAAAACTAGCGAAATTTGCTGACTAGTAAGTAAAACCTCCCGAGACACAAATTTTTCTGAAACAATTTGGCGCTTCAGACCAAAGTTGCGTACGTAAAAGTACACCAGTAAAAGAATTTCCCGCTTATATCAAATTGATTTAGGCCGGCGTGGTTTTATTATCAAAATAATATTTTCTAAATTTGCATTTACAAATACGCCTATCAATTAATTGATATCAGATCTCTGTTAACAGTTTGTCCTTTTTACTTAAAGGAATGCCGGTTTTCGTTTCAGTGGCCGAAGCCGTGGCGAGCAACCCGCTGGAGTGGACGGGGAACGTGACGGTGCGGAAGAAGCGCAAGCCGTATTCCAAGTTCCAAACCCTCGAGTTGGAGAAGGAGTTCCTGTACAACGCTTACGTGTCGAAACAGAAACGCTGGGAACTAGCCAGGAATCTCAACCTGACCGAGAGGCAGGTCAAAATATGGTTCCAAAACCGAAGAATGAAGAGCAAAAAGAACAGCCAACGCAACGCGGAGAACAACCAAAACAACAGCAACACCAACGGTTCCTCGCATCACGCGCATCACCATCACCACCAACTCCCCAAGTAAATAAATACATTTCTCATATCACCATAAATATCCTTTACATCCACCCGAATATACACTCAATCGTTATACTTAAAAACGTTTCGACATCGGGTGTATTTTCAACAGGCGTTATCAGCAAGTTAAAAACGAGTACGGCTCGACGCTAGGATAGAGACTAAGAAAAGGAGTGCTATTGAAATATAAGCCTGAAGTATACTTCAGTATCCGAAAATACTCAGAAGATATTATTAGCAAACTCGTACATACCACCGATTACCGATTGATGTCGGTACGCATCGAGAACTAATTTGACTAAAATAAACAAAATCCGGTGTCCATTTTTTATTTTTTAAAAAATAAACTAAAAAAAAACGTTCCATTGAAAAAAAAAACTAATATTGAAAAAAATAAAGTGAACATTTCAGTGAATCGTATAATATGAAAATGTTATTATCAACTACTCGTAGTATTATGAGGTGCTGTATACGCGTTGGAATTCCGCGTAGTATGGACTATAAATTATATTATATTATATTTACCTCACCCCTCCCCCCTTCTTATAAAAGTGTTTTCGAAAGATCTCCAAAATTCTCATAACGTGAAAGTTATTAGTTAAAGTTTTCTCTCTGTAGATAATAAACAGGTTAGGCTCTAATACTTAGTGTGTATATCTCTCAACAAAAAGTCAGAAACAACCTATCGACATATTAATTAAATTAATTAATGATTGTACTAAACGCGTACTGTAAAGGTCACTAGTGGCTAATATCTCCTGGTCAAAACCATTTTTTACAGTGTCGTCAATTAATTATTTTATTGAATATTACGGTTTATTTTTATTGATTTTAAATCGTTTAGTTTTCACTCAAAAGTAAAATAATTTTAAACCTTAATTTTACCATTAATTTAATATAATATTTCCTTCGATTTACAGCCGAATTATTTGTTGTTAAGCTCCTAAATTGTAATCGCTCAATAGATTTATATATTATGAATTATATTACAACTAAATGCGCAATTGACGTCATTGTGACTTGGGTGATTAATGACCAGTGAAACTTACAAAGAGAAATAACGCGCGAACAATAAAGAGTTAATTATGTGGGAAGGATCAAATAACTCTTCCGCGTTTCTAATTGTCGTTTCTTAATAGGGCAAAAAACCACGTAGCTCAAAATAAATACGAATATAATACTCGCTGCATACCACGCCCCAATCTCTATATAATTCTCAACTTTCTCTGTCTGTTCAAGAAGAAAAAATAAAGAAATGGCTGTAGATGTAAATAGCTGTAGTTTGAAGAAAAAAAATATCTCGATATCGAGAAAAAAAAATAACATTTACCATCCAAAAATGTACAGTGTCGTAATTTCAAACATTATGGTTGTAAAACAAATTCGATTAAAAAAAATGTGAAACAGAAATTTTCCGTTTAATTTATTTGTCTTACAGGAAATTCAAATCTGACGTCGCACGACCCAATTAAAGTTTAAGCGTGCTAAGGAACTCGTAAATTTAATTAAATTCTTGCCAGCGTTTCGCAACCCCCCTCACCCCGCGGAGCGTGTAGAACCGGAATGAAATGGTAACCGTCTAATAAATAAGAGTCATTTGTCAGACAAATTTCCAACTTTAGCCGGTTTTCCGCGGAGGTTTTTATCGAAAGAGTGGTACATCATTGTGACTAAAGAACGCGGTTTCACTTCAATTATTTCGACTTTCGGGGTTAATATACTTTACTCGTACTTAAGCGTGGCAAAGAAAGGCCTAATTTAAAAGATGGTGCTTAAGTTACAGGAAATAAAATATTTCTGATACTCTACACCTCTATATTTTGGAAACATACTGGTACAAATTTTTATGTCTCTGTCACTTTAAAACTTAAAAGTGGTGTACGAATTTCAACTGATTTTAGATAATTGTATTTTTTTATTACGTCATTTTAATTTGGAGCCCATCGGTTCGAAGAATAGCTACATTTATTTGGAACTATTAGACTGAAAATTGAAGGCACCCGGGAGTTTAAAAAATTTTCCAATCGGGCTAAAAAATTAAAACTAGGGAAAACGTTTGAGCGAATGACTTTTAATTTCCCCAAAATACCTTTGGAACTACGGGCCTGGTTTTCCAAATCCAACCGCATTTTTTTGCAAATATATAAACTACATTTTTATAAAACATTAAACTCCATTTCCCTAAATATATTTACTATATTTTCCTAAATCTATTAACTACATTTTCCCAAATATATAAACCATATTTTCGTAAATCTAAAAACTACATTATCCTAAAACTATTAACAACATTTTCCTCAATCTAATAACTGCATTTTCCCTAAATCTAATAACTACGTTTTCTTAAATCTATTAACTGCATTTTCTATAAATCTAATAACTACGTTTTCTTAAATCTATTAACTACATTGTCCTAAATCTATTAACTACGTTTTCCAAAATCTATTAACTACATTATCCTAAATCTATTAACTACATTATCCTAAATCTATTAACTACGTTTTCCAAAATCTATTAAGTACATTGTCCCGAGGGGCAGTTCACTCCAATGATTATTAGGACACCCCTCGTATGGTTAAATCATGATTAGATTAGATTAAAATTAAATTTGTAGCTTTGGCTGTACGAAGATTAAAAATGATTAAATCATGACTAACTTTTTAATCATGATTATTAGGACACCTTGTAACAAAGTGATCTGCCCCTCGCATTGTCCTAAATCTATTAACTACGTTTTCCAAAATCTATTAACTACATTGTCCTAAATCTATTAACTACGTTTTCCAAAATCTATTAAGTACATTGTCCTAAATCTTAACTACGTTTTCCAAAATCAATTAAGTATATTGTCCTAAATCTATTAACTACATTATCCTAAATCTATTAACTACGTTTTCCAAAATCTATTAGGTACATTGTCCAAAATCTATTATCTACATTATCCTAAATCTCTTAACTACGTTTTCCAAAATCTATTAACTACATTATCCTAAATCTATTAACTACGTTTTTAAATCTATTAAGTACATTGTCCTAAATCTATTAACTACGTTTTCCAAAATCTATTAAGTACATTGTCCTAAATCTTAACTACGTTTTCCAAAATCCATTAAGTATATTGTCCTAAATCTATTAACTACATTATCCTAAATCTATTAACTACGTTTTCCAAAATCTATTAGGTACATTGTCCAAAATCTATTAACTACATTATCCTAAATCTATTAACTACGTTTTCCAAAATCTATTAACTACATTATCCTAAATCTATTAACTACGTTTTTAAATCTATTAAGTACATTGTCCTAAATCTATTAACTACGTTTTCCAAAATCTATTAAGTACATTGTCCTAAATCTATTAACTACGTTTTCCAAAATATATTAACTACATTATCCTAAATCTATTAACTACGTTTTCCCAAATCTATTAAGTACATTGTCCTAAATCTATTAACTACGTTTTCCTAAATCTATTACCTTCGTTTACCAAAATCTATTACCTTCGTTTACCAAAATCTATTAACTACGTTTTCCAAAATCTATTACCTTCGTTTACCAAAATCTATTAACAACGTTTTCCAAAATCTATTGACTAAATTTTTCTTAAATCTATTAACTATATTTTTTTAAATTTATTAACTAAATTTTTCCTAAATATATTAACATTTTTCCTAAATATATTAAAATGCTTCCTAAATCTATGAACATTTTTCCTAAATCTATTAACTACATTTTCCCTAAATCTATTAACTACATTTTCCCTAAATCTATTAAAATTTTCTCTAAATCTATTAACATATTTCTTATATCTATTAACTACGTTTTCCCAAATCTATTACTTTCGTTTACCAAAATCTATTAACAACGTTTTCCAAAATCTATTGACTAAATTTTTCTTAAATCTATTAACTATATTTTTTTAAATTTATTAACAAAATTTTTCCTAAATATATTAACATTTTTCCTAAATATATTAAAATGCTTCCAAAATCTATTAAAATTTTTCCTAAATCTATTAACTACATTTTTCCTAAATCTATTAACATATTTCCTATATCTATTAACATATTTCCTATATCTATTAATTACATTTTTCTTAAATCTATTAATATTTTTCCTAAATCTTTAAACATTTTACCTAAATCTTATACATTTTACCTAAAGCTTTAAACATTTTACCTAAATCTTTAAATAGTTTGCCTTAATCTTTAAACAGTTTTCTCAATCTATTAACTTCATTTTTCCGAAATCTATTAACAACATTTTTCCTAAATCTATTAACATTTTTCCTAAATCTATTAACATTTTTGTTAAATCTATTAACATTTTTGTTAAATCTATTTATTACTAATGTAAACTACAGTTTTCTTCGGGATATGCTCTGCATGACCTAATGGAAGACCATCGATTTTCGGAGCAATCTGTTGTTATAGGTCACGGAAAAGTCTGTCATGGATATATTCATACGCTATTTGGTGGGAGAGCAAGTGGAAGCTAAGCCCAGATCATTAAAACAAGATAGCCACGTTTCTACATAAAATGGCATATTAATATGAACGTAAGTCTGCATGCGTTCACTATGACTAGAGCCAATAATTTTGCAAAACATTTTTAGCCAAGACGAGTCGCAAACCGAGTCAGCGTAAATGGAGAAAATATTTCGACAAAAAATTGGCGACACAATCGCATTGTTGAGCACGTTTTAAAGACCGGCCAGTTTTTGTGACAAATATTTAAATATAATTATTTTTAGTAAAATGAACCAAACTAAATGTTAATTAATATGATTATAAAATACTTTTAATAATGTAAATTGAAATAATTATTAGTTGCATTTTTTTAAGAATTACGACTTGTATGCTTCTAACGCTAAAAATTATTATAGCCTGAGTGTTCTATTTCACATGATTTTAGTTTTTCCCACATTCTTAAATTTATGGCTCTGTTTACGAATGCTCTTCCATGAACTCATCTAGCGTTCAGGTGACAGGCTAATGGGCTTACCCCTTCATTCCTAAACCCCCTTCTTCTTGAAGGTCGTTCTGGGACTACTGGCCATGGTCCCCTTTCGCTTTCCTTATCTATGCCGAACCGCGGCACCGACTTTATTGGGCTTAGTGACCCCCCCCTTCATTAGCCTTAAAAAGTGAAGACGCCGTGCTTCATATTTTCCAGTTGAAGTTTGCCTATATTGTTACCATGTGACGATTCTTGGAAATTCCACTATCCATTCGGTAGTGCGAAAATATAATTGGTATCGCCCTGACAACTTATTTTTTTTTGGTATTGTTCATTCTGCTGAACTTTCGTTAATTTATGAGCACCGCTACTCTGGCACCATTTCTCGTCATAAATATTTTTGGAGTAATGCGCGGGTCACCCTTTAATGGTGCGCGACACCCACGGTGTGTGATTGGAAGAAGTTCCAAGCGCGGGATTCCTGCCAATGGTCATGACGTGACCTTCGACCTTATGACCGACAATTAAATAAAACGGTGAACTTAGAACCAAGGAGCGTGGTCGGAAAATGTGTTTGTGAGATCGGGGACTTCACCGTGCCACAGCAGTATCAATGTAAGACCTTATATTCGACAAATATCGCCACCAGAAACCAGTCTTCGGAATGTTGTCACCGGCGGTAAAATCTTTCTTCATATTTTTATTTTCCAATATTTATTTTAATCTTTGTGATGTGTTTATTGGATCGTATTGACCCTTATATCTTAAGTTACCGTCTATGACGTATGTACATTACGCTAATATTCAAATTCAATGTCTGTAGTCATTTAGTTTGTATTAGCAACGCTTTTATTGATTTAGTCCCATTTCACCCAAAATCATTTCTCCCAAACTACTTTTCACCCAATCCCATTTGACCCAAACCCATTTCTCCCAAGTACATTTAACCCAAATATATTTATCCCAAAAAGATATAATAAGGACATCATACGATTCTTCGAACTTCTAACCCATTTCATGTTAACCAGAACACCAACTGCGATAAACCAACTACTTTAACATCTTAATATATGAAACTTAAAAAAACTTGTTTTGTTTTAAAAGATTAAACATGCAATACAAATGTATCAAAATTTAATTTAATTTTTGACTTGTTTGGAGGTCGGGCACGGGTAATCATTATCCATGTTTAAATTGATTTTTTTTCGGGGAAAAAATGTAAACAAAGAAATTTACCGGTTAATATTTCGGAAAATGATTAAAAAACATGTACTATTCGGAAAATTTGAGCAAGTTAACCATCCCCGACCTCTAGTTTTTTTAAAGATTAAACCAATAATGTATTTATTTATACTCAGGGAGAATGAATATGTCGAGATTATTTTTAGCGTTTCTCCAATTCCACAAATGTATTCAAATTTAATTTAATGTCATAAATAAATAACTTTATGAATTTTGGGTGAAGTGGGAATTGGGAGAAGTGGCTTTGGGTCAAATGGTACAACTCTTATCTTTTGGGTAAAATGGGAATTGGGAGAAATGGTTTTGGGTCAAATGGGAACATACCCTTTTATTTTCTTGCAATAGTTTTAGTGTGATTATTAAATATTTTTTTCCATGGCAAACCTCAAACAGTTGTAATTTCTATTTGAAGCTTGCCCCTAGACACCAGAACTAGCTGGGGTACCAGGTATTTCCCGGGGAAAGATGCCAATTTGTACAACTAAGGATAAGCGCCAATGATGAAACACCGATTCATTCAACTCGAAATTAGAACGACGCAATAACTGTCTCCACCCATAGCACCGTACCCAATATAACCAACTGGTTAATGACAATATTAACCAATTGTACGTTGATTACATAATAATTTGCCTAGTATCTATAGAAGAAGGTTTTTAAATAATAATTTAAACTTTTTTCGTGTGTATGCCTAAAGAACTAAGAAACTTGGTCTTTTGATTAAGATCAAAGTGTACTATCTTGTATATAGCGGATATACCTAATTATTAAATTATTTAAATTAATTAAAGTGGTTTGGCTGACCGTAACCGTCGAAAAACTACAGTCAGGGTAGCATTAGATAGTATACCAAATGTGGTCGACCTAAGTTGAAACTGTAGTTAATTCGTGTCTTGTTCAACTTGTTAAAATGTTCCTCGCGCTCTTTAATATTTTAGCGTTAAAGGCTCGTGCATTTTTTTATTTCAGGGAGCACGCACGAAACCACTCGAGCCCATTTACGTAAAAATATTAAAACTCGCGTTGAACCTTTTAACAAGTTGAATAAGACATAAATAGAGTTTATGCTAGCGTCTATAGGCGAAAACTAGTCGCTAGTTTTTGAGTAATTATTAGGAAATATGGAGCAACTTCAAAATACAGTTTGGCTGTTATTGTATGGAAGAAGTTGGTAGTTTGGGGTAAAAGGTGTATTCTTTTCGTCCCAAAGCGAGCGAATAGTTTTGGTTTATTAGCGGATATACCTAATTATTAAATTAATTCAATTAATTAAAGTTGTTTTGCTGACCGTATCCGTTGAAATCCACAATCAGGGTACCATGACATAGTATACCAAATGTGGTCGACCTAAGTTGAAAACTGTAGATTCCTATAGCGGAAAACATATATACAAACACTCAACCTTAATAATTATATCGATCACCCCAATAGAAAAAGTGACGCATTCCCCGAGCCAGTTTTTTTAATGTAGTGTTCAATTATTCCAAATTGCAAATTAGTATTATTGTGTGAGTAAGTTTTTAGTCTAATGTTCACCAAATGTGGTCGCTCTCCCAGTTAAAATAGATAACTGACACACGTATGTGAAAATATTATGGTATGAAATCTAACAGAACATCTTTAAATTGGGTTCCAGTTTCTTCACTAACACTTCTATTTTATCCATATAAATATAATGCCATATTTATTATTATTTATAATAATATATAATTATTATATTTATAATAATAATATTATGGATTATTTCCAGCCCTCAGGTTGTATTAAAACGTTTCAATAATATTGAAGGCCCACACCGGCGTTTGAAAAATTCAGCCCGTGGTAGCAAATACGACCATTACTATTCTGTAAACTAGCGCGTGAAACAGGTCAAATTCAAACGTCGATGTGGCCCTTTAACCAAATGAATCTAAACTAACAAGAACACTTTTTTACCAACGGGTTCATAGTTTAGGAATACAATCGATAATAGCCCTTTGCAAAGCTCAATTAGCCAGTTCAGTTTGCAGGGCTTACCACCACCCTCCTACGCATTGTAAATTAACCCGGCCACCTAAATTAATGGCTTTAAAAGGCGCTTGATGACTTAGGCCTAAGGTGGTGCATTGGGTATTAGCCTAGCTGATTATTATTATTATAGCGCCACTTAGCGGCCAACGAGGCAAACTATTATAAAGTTCTCGATTTTCTTCCGCTAAGCAGATGTTTTGTGATTTATAATAACAAATCCTCAGTTAAGAACTACTCACGTTGGTCGCTACGTAAACTGAAAAGGTTAATTGAGAAAAAATAGAGTGAAAATACTCCAAATTGATATAACTTGGATAATTTTAAAGATAAATATTTGAAAATTGTTCGTCCACTCCAAACCGTTCTTAAGCTAAAATCTGTAGGAATACAAGTGAAATAGTCCTTTGCAAAGCTCAATTAGCCTGTTCAGTTTACATAGTGCCACGTAGCGGCCAATGGGGCAAACTATAAGAAATGTATCGATTTTCTTCCGCTAAGCAGATATTTTGTGTTTTATAATAACAAATCCTCAGTTAAGAACTACTCACGTTGGTCGCTACGTAAACTGAAAAGGTTAATTAAAAAAAATAAAAGTGAATATATGCAAAATTCTTATAACTTGGATAATTTTAAAGTATTATAAAACATTTCGTCTGCTCCAAACCGTTCTTAGACTAAAATCTGTACAGAGTAACTTGAATATCAGCGAATTGTTTTAACTTCTACCTATGATGAAACGTTTCATACCACCAAGTCCCTGACCTTAGACGTTTAAAATGCGTAGAAAACTGTGAGGCCCTTTTATGTGGAAATATAATTTCGGAGATACAAACACCAAGCTCCCCCGCTGATTAAAATTTGGAAGCTTAATTCAAGGTTTTCAGTCAATTTAGCGCCTGGAAAGTGTAAGCGATACAACAAAAACATGTCGTGGAGGATGCTACTGGCGCGTTGCTTGGAAAGTTAACAACTTTGTGGAAATCGCGCTGTCGCGGAAACTTCTTTAATGACTTTTAAAAGAACATAAAAACTCTTTCACGCGAAAACATTCCAATGGCAGGGCTCGTATACTTTGAATAAAAGGGGGAAGCCCTCCGTATCAGCTCTTTTTCGACCCTCGCTCCCTGCTATAACTAATAATATAATAACAGGGTCTCAGGGAGATCAAAGTCTTAATCAGACTCGCCGAATACACCGGTGTAATACGCGATATGTGCGGGAGCGTTAAAGTCTGGACTTATTAATATTAACAAAAGTCTATAATATCGTTCCATAAGTATGCCTATATTTGACTGGGGGTTAAACACGGAATGACGATATTATAGAAAGAAAATTTCCCTTTGGCTTTGGCGACGTGTGACTGAACGTAGCAGCCGTTCCAATTTTCACTGCTCAAAAAGACCTAGGGGAAATAACTGACTACTGCTTTTCGAAAGAGGTTCTGTGATTGTCAATGATGTCTCACAATTTTTCTGTGATTGTCAATGATGTCTCACAATTTTTCTGTGATTGTTCGTGATTTCTCACAATTTTTTGGTGATTGTCAATGATTTCTTACAATTTGTTGTGATTGTTAGTGATTTATCACGATTTTTCGGTGATTATCAGTGATTTATCACGATTTTTCGGTGATTGTCAGTGATTTATCACAATTTTTAGGTGATTGTTCGTGATTTATCACGATTTTTCGGTGATTGTACGTGATTTATCACGATTTTTCGGTGATTGTACGTGATTTATTACGATTTTTCGGTGCTTGTCAGTGATTTATCACAATTTTTGGGTGATTGTTCGTGATTTCTCACATTTTTTCTGTAATTGAACTGATTTTTTTACAATTTTTCTGTAATTGAACTGATTTTTTTACAATTTTTCTGTAATTGAACTGATTTTTTTACAATTTTTCTGTAATTGAACTGATTTTTTTACGATTTTTCTGTAATTGAACTGATTTTTTTACAATTTTTATGTGATTGTCTGTGATTTATCACATTTTCTTTCATTGAACAGTGATTTATCACATTTTCTTTGATTGAACAGTGATTTTATACAATATTTCGTTGATTGTCAATGATTTTCTTAAGTTATTTTTCGTGATTTGTACACATGATTACGTAAGCTAACCTCTAACCTCAAAAAACCTTAACTGAAACAATATGATTACATTTTCCTAGCTGTCAATAGACCACGAAAAGAAACAAGGTAATGTAAGCCGCGTAATGAAATGAGGAACCATTGCTACGTGATTCGCTGTCCAAGGCTTTCTGAGAAATCCAAGTCAGCGGACGCAAAACCGTGATGAAGCCCGATATAGTCTCTTAGTGTAGGAAGTGTCATACTTATGGAACAATTTCATAGACCTATGCTAGAAATAAAAGGTCGTAAAAATATTTCCCCGACATCCCCGACTTTTGAAGTTCTTCCGCCGCGAATGGCGTATACAATCGAATTTAGCCCCGGAGAAACTCCAGTGGCGCATTAAATTCTGCAGAGAGACCAAGGCTTAGGTCCCCGCTTTCAGCGAAGGCATTCGACCGAAACGGTACATACACACGCGAAGCATCTTCCAGACGAAATACTCCCTCTTCCTCGCCTTTACTTTTATTCAACGCGATCCGCGCTTGCGGAAAGAGGAGACAAGGATCGGAGTCAGTATGGACCGCGTTGAAGGGAGTTATTCGGTCCATAGGGTTTATTAGGGCGTGGAAAATAGATATCTGACTCGTACGTTTGGCGGTTGGGATATGTATGGATCGATAAAAGTTGGAAGTTCTGAAACGTGGCGGAGGAGACGTGGATGTAAGAGTCAAACATGGTGTCGACTACAGGCTTGGAATAATTAGCTTTCGCTGGAAGAGGGAATATTTTTGCGAAGGAATGGATTTGACTAAATATTGGAACGTGAAGGTGTCGCGGAAACATAAATACCAATTGACCAACGAGTAACGTTCGTTTTTTATTGATAAACGAATTGTATTAAAAAATATATGTAAATTCCAGTGGCGTAGCTAGCGGGGGGGGGGGGCGTCCGCCCTGAGTGATTTGGGGGTGACACCCGACCGTGAAAAAATAAAAACTTAAATTTTCCTTATTTAATAAAAAAGTTTTCATTCCATGATTAATCTAATATATCGTTTCCAAATTTAAATAAAACGGCATTTTCGCCTCAATTTTTCGAAACTAAAAGTAGAACTAAACCAGACTAGTTGAAACTGATTAACAATGTAACACTATTAATGTATTGTAGTATTTTTACTGTTATCAGACATTTTATATCGATAAAAACGTTAAAACCCTTAAAAATTAATTTGTTTAATTTTTTTTTTTATTTTTCCGGAAAATTAACAACTCTAATAATAAATAATAATAATAATCAGCTGATACCTAAGGCATTTGGTTTGCAGGTTTGCCGTATGATGGAGATATCTATGCACAGGGTTTCGAAAGCATTTTTCCGGCAAAATGAAAATAATGGTCGTATTCAAATGATATTTATTTAGATAAAGGAAAAGATAAGGCTCTATATGACTTTAGTATTCGCCTAGCTGATTATTATTAAATATTATTAAGGTGTAGTTTGCTTATCTTAAGCAAAACATGGTTTTCTTTGGAGGCATTCAATATCCTTTAGTGAAGTTAGTACGCAAAAAAGAAAGCTCAATCACAAAAACTGGGGCTGACCTGTTGTTCATTTCAGCATTACTTACGATTAGCCTTTTTTTAAATTTTATTACTGTCGCTTCATATGTATCTTTTTTTTTTTGTGAAATTCTGTTTTTTATTTTCGTTTTTCGGACACTATCATTGTATCAATATTAATGTAAATAGTTTCTTTTGTTTCGAGCGTTATAGTATCTTTTTTATCGCGTATCTGGGCCCAATAAGTGTACAGCTTTTTTTATCCTGAATTAAAACATTATTATAAGTTACTTTAAACACCGTCTACAAGTAGTTTTAGCGTTTATTCCCATTCGACCGAAATCCCAATTGGCGGGGTGATTTGGTATTTTATTTATAAGGTATGTACTATCGAAGATCCATGTTTAGGTTAGGTTAGGTTAGGTTAGGTTAGGTTAGGTTAGGTTAGATTAGGTTAGGTTAGGTTACGTTAGGTTAGAGTTGGTTAAGTTTACTATTTCAGTTTTGGTTCAGTTACTTTTCTTGACTAGGTGAAGATAAAAATATAATTCATGCTCATTCCATTTTATTTTCAAATAAATGCATAAGTATTGTATCTTTCTTTTTATTAAGACGGAATAAATAATTATTATTGATGTATAAATACCCTCCTTTATTAGCTATCCGCTCCATTGCAAACGACTTCAGTAACTAAATTGAAAACATAGCAAAAGCCAATTTATATAGCAGCTTTCGGTCGAATGGGACACATAAAAGCGTTCGGTCGAATGGGACACATAAAAACCGCACGTTTCGGCGGAATTCGGTCGAATGGGACACCTCAAAAACCGCCTTCGGTCGAATGGGATTTCAGTCGAATGGGACTAAAGCAGTTTTAGCGTCCAAATATTTTATTATTGAGCATGTTGACACGCGCTTTATTCCAGAATAAGCAAGTGCATATCCAGAATGGTTTATTTCCAAAATCTTAATATTTTAAAAATTATATTTTTAATAAGAATGTCTAAATTCTGTCCTTTCAAAACTATCAATGGTCATGAAGACGCTATATTATATTAATTATATTCGTCACTCTGTTTTGCTTGTTTATAAAGTCGTATTGAAAGCTAATAAATCTGATGAAGATATTATCCCCTAAAATGTTAATTTCCCTGCGTGGGTAATCAGGTGCAGCGGTTCCCAATTATTTATGCTATGGAACCCTAAATTATCCAACTAATTCTGGCGAAACACGGCCGTCTTAAGACCTTTTGGGACCATGGGATAAATTATTTCTTAAGACCTTTGCGATCCCCAACGGTCAGCACTGGTATGTCCGTTGTCTAAATTCAACAACCCAATAATCAAACCAAAGCTTTTAATATCAAAAGTATAACATAGTCCTACTGAAAATAAGATTTTTACTGACAGTGACTCGCTGTTAGGTTTTAGAAATTGTTGGTACCGTATGATGCGCGATGTGGTGATGAGTCAAATTACTTTAGACGTAACTAAAAGATACATAATATTAAATTAGTATAAATAATATTTAATTAACTAATCCCTTATCCCTAGTGTATGGATGGCCTTTCCGGGGGCCCCCAACTGACTGGAGGCCCTGGGCTGTAGCCCACTTAGCCCATGCCTTAAGACGGCCCTAACCCCAACTCATTGTTTTTACTTATCTTAAAAGACTCTTGACGCAAACAAAGATGGCCGTGCTGCGAATTCTCGGAACCCCTGTGACCCTTTCACGGAACCCCAGAGTTTCGCGGAACACCTTTTGGGAACCGCTGATATAGTGGGCCTATTTATAAAATATTTCTATTCAATGGAGCAGCGATGTTATTTGGGGCCGTTTTTAGTTAAAGTGTTGGTTGCACGAAAAATCTATATAAATAAAAGCGAATGAATTCGGGCTTGTTTTGAAGCCTAGGACGTTCTCTTTCCAAAAATGTCATTGTCGAAACAAATTTCCAAGCCTAAGTGTATTAACTTTGAGTCCGAAACTGACCTTTTTCGCTCCCCAAAATCCTGAAATTTTTGGCGAATTTTCTCCTCCGTAGCACGAGCAATTTGGGGCAAATCAAAGCTGTAGTTTTATTCCTAAAATAGAAGGAATTGAAGTGGAGGGATTCTGGAGGGACTTGTAGAAGTTATCAAACCAGAGGCTTTTAATCATAATATTAGGCTTATTATCGAAATAAAAAATATTTTGGTTACGCGCGCGCAACGCGGCACGCGCGACCTGACATTTTAAGAAGAATTTACAAGGAGCCTTCGGTTTCATATCGTTTTTCTACTACGTAGGCTTGTGTATGCCTATTTCAATTACTACTGCGTATGACTTTTTCCTGGGTGTTAAATCAACCCGCTTTTAATCCGAGATGTAAAGAAATGTATTACAGACAATTAGCTTCGCATTTTCTGACGTCATTGGTGCCCAGAAGAATTTTAGAAGTCTGGAAATTCGCCGAAAAACTCGATTTCCACCATTTCGACTTCTTTTTATAATAATTCAAAGACCACTTAGCCGATTTTGATGAAATTTTCTGTACTTGCTATAAATGGTTTGCTTTTTCTTATGAATTAATAATTAGCCATAGCTAAAATTTCGTGCAACCAACACTTTAAGTAGAATCAGAAGTTAATTTATAATATATATTAGGCCTATACCCATAAGTATGGCTACGAATGTATACTTATTTATACTTATGGAGAATAATTTAGGTGGCAAAACCTCAAAATGGCGCCTCCCCTCTCCATAAAAATTAAAAAGCATAAGAAAAAACAAACGCGATAAAACGTTTTAAATGTTTTAATTTTATACGACAAACTTGATAACATTTTAATAGTGAATGATAGAGGTGTGTAAATATCATTTTTTGGGGATCGAATCGAATATCAAATATTTTTTTCAAGGCACGTCAAATACCAAATCGAATATTTAAAAAGTCAAATAATTTGGTCGAATATTTTTAGAGCAAAATTTTAAGCCAGTTAACTGATCAAATACTAAATAGTATTTCGAATACCAAATAATTCGACGTATTTAGTTTTGAAATAACCAAATAGTTTGCATATTTGTCAAAAAAATAAAAAAGTAATTGAAGTCACTGTTCATTTTACTTGCAATAGTAAAATACTAAACCAAATGTATAATTTATATTTTATTTCATTTAACAAATTTAAACTGTAATACTAAACTTTTTCAAAGAAAACTTTTACAAACAAAATTTAAAATACACATTTTTAAAGTATAGCTACCGCAGGTCCAAATAAGCTAGCAACTTTTTTAGTAACTACTAACTACAATTAAAATCAAAGGATCTGCTATATTTTTCGTGCTTTGCAAAAACTTCATTAAAATCTCGAGTTTTTAAATATATGTAAAACTCGAAGGAACAGATCTACAAATAAAAAAATAATATTTAATTTTATTTATAATAATTTTAAACCAATAATTTAGTGAACTCAAAAATTCGAAACCGAAAAATCCAAAAAATTACTTACTTCAACCTTTCTCCCAGTTATTAGTTTTCTTTTGAACTTGGTTTACGTTTTAGTTTTACTTTGCTATTCTAGAAAATTCCATAACAAAGAACACGCGAATAATCTAGCCAATAGGCGCTAGAATAAACAGCTTCTGCCTTTCGCTAAGAAGTTTTAATACACACGGTATGAATAATGGACGTGCAAGTTACTCTTTAAATGGTCCTTGCCGCTGTGGCCTAAAGAGAGCTGCCATAACACTAGTTCGTAAATTTCACAGCGATCTCCTCTGATGGCCTTGAAACTCAACAAATTAGAAAAAGACCAGCGGTTATTCGACCTGTTTGCAAACGATTTGAAAATACCAAATACTTTTTTCCTATCTTTTCGAATATTCGACTATTTGATCAAGAAAAACGAATATTCGCGAACTTCCCCAAGTGCTATTCGATTCGACGAATCAAATATTCGATTTCGTATTCGATCGAATTATTTGGTGTAATGATTTTTCTTAAATACACAAAAAAAAGGTAAATATCTACCAAAATAAAAATTTCACTTTACTTGCCTTTACCTGTGTAAAATGGTTATTTAAACCTTCGTAATTCAAGGCTTTTGCTATAGATATTTCTATAGAAATTATTTATGAATTAGTTGAACGTTCCTGGCTCATCGAGCGCTAGATCGGCACCCTAGTATAGTTGGATAAGGTAAGGGGATAATGCACTACTACTAAGAGGTATCACATATTTGATACAAAAGATATCACGACGTGTGCGATCTATTATATATAGCAATACAGAGTAGACTAACATAATAAAATTAACTAACCAAACAACCCGATTTTTTTTTAAATTTATTTTTAAAATTGTTGATTACATTTTCATAACAAGTTGGCCAGCCAAAATATAAATCTCCTCGAAAGAATTGTCCCTAGTGGTATTATTTTCTCGAGACGACCGTTAAAAATATCTCCGCAATTCAGAGTTATTTACTAAAAACGTAATCCCGGTTCAATCCCGCCCGGTATAAAATTTTAATTTTAATTAAAATAATTGAGACGAAACAACCGAGTTTAATTTATTCAGAATATTATAAATTAAATAGTTACAACAGCGAGTTAGAGTACTAATCAATGCACTATTGAATTTAACCCTATTTACAGAACAAGTTTTTCAGTTAAATATAATACGAAGCAAATTTTAATGAAATAAATATCTACAGAGGGTATTTGTATTTTTCTCGCTTACGAAATAGTTGCCGCATCTTTAATGCTCATTTTATTTCAACACTCGCACTTGATGAAGATACCGTAGAATAGCTATATTCGACGACTCTAAGACTTCCTGTTGACGTTGTGACACATACCACATGAAAAAGACCAATACCGTCCAATTTCCAATATCATATAATGACTCGCACACCCAGGAAATCAATGACTACATTAGGAATCGTAGATGTCCAAATATCCTCACCAATAAAAAATGTATTAACAAGAAGCGAAAAACTTACCATTCACAAAGCACAGAAAGCCACTTGACTAAACGATAGCTCGTATATCAATAAATGACCGTAGACGGAATAGTTAGGGCTCTTTATAAATAAAAACAAACGAGCCCAATTGATGAACTGCATTAAACATCTTAATCAGTCGAGAAAACGTTTAAAATAAATTACGAAGTAATGACGACCCAGTTAAAAACCAGACGATGTATACAACTCGATATTTTCTTCATAAATGAACTATTACGCTTGAAAACGAATACGCTTAACATACAATAGATAAAAAATATACGACTGAAAAAACGAAATAAATTACAAAAACTAACGGGTTCTACCCTTTAATCATCTTATCTGCTGACTGCGCTAAAACAAGATTTGACCTTTAAATTTTCATACGTAAAAATTTAGACTTTAAAAACTATTAATATACTCTTCCGCTTAAGCTGAGCTTATAATTTTCTTTGAGCTGAATCATGTATCGGTGGTTCTGTGGTAGAACACTCGCCTATCATGCAGGAGGGCTCTGGTTCGAATCCCGCCCGATGCAATCGCAAATTGATACTAAGACGAATACCGTAAACAATTGGTGGACACCCTGCCATTTGGACGTTGAGGCGTTTATCGTAACCCTCAGCCCTCGGTCCGTCCCAAAAGTCAATAAGAAGAAGTTGAAGAGAAAACACCCATACATACTAAACGCATACACAACAAACTCATCACCCACAACCGCCATAACACGAACTCAACATTCCCACACTACACATAAAAATTACAAAAAAAACTTGCCAATAAAACTAAGTTGAAACCGTCGCGATGGTGAGCGTTAACGAAATGAAACAACCACACCCGACCCAACCGCAAAATCATCCGTTAACGCTCACCGTTACGCGGTGGTTTTGCTTCCCTTTAAACAGCAAACACGGTTTTTACCTTTGCCCCGGTCACACAAACAAACAGACACACACGGTGATTGTAAAACCTCTCCTAGAGGACATAGTCCCCTCTGAGAGGTAAAAACCACAATTTTAGGATTTTATGAAAATGTAATCTACAATTTTAAAAGTAAATTTAAAAAAAATAGACTTTTTCGGTGCCCTACCGATTCTGCCGCCTGTGGCCGACGTCGACCCCTCCACCCCCGCCTTATTGCGGCCCTGGGAAGATGTCAGTTATGGGGCCAGTGGCATAGCCAGGGTGACACAGGGGCACGTGTTGTAAGTCGGAAAATTTACCGAAAAAAATAAAAAAAAGTTTTCATTCCACGATTAGTCTAATATTGTTTGCAAATTTAAAGAAAGCGGAATTTTCGCCTCATTTTTTCGAATCTAAAAGTAAAACCAAACCTCTAGACTAGCTTAAATCTGATTAACAATGTAAAACTGCTAATTTTTCTAGTATGTTTACTGTTATTAGACATTTTATATCGATAAAATATTAAAAAATTAAAAACCCTTTAAAAGTAATTTATGTTTAAATTTTTTATTTTTTCTGATTTGCGGAAAATTTTATGCAATTCGGAAAACGTTTATGTAAATTTTTCCGCATTTTATTTTTCCGGAAAATTAACAACACTAATTTTTTCAATTGTATGCCATCAAAACAAAATTATGGAAAAACCACTGTTTGCGAAACCAATGAGATATAGAGTTATTTGATTACCTTGAGCAGGAGGAGGATTGAAAGCCATTGACCAATTAGTAGTGCGAATAGCAAATACATAATCAAAAATTTTACCGTCTTTTTGGGTTCACTATTGGTCAGCCAAGTTTAAAATTCAGCCAATTCTATAAATATCTGAAAATGTAAGTTGATATCGATAAACTCCACACATCTTCAATTTTAAAAATATTAGATCAAGAAGCTACGGTTTTTAATTACCAAATTCTGTTTAGATTTACGAATTTATCATTATTTGGTCCAAAGAAACCTTAGTTTTAATTTTAAAAGCCTTTTAAATTTCTCTAAGCGTTGGCCGCAAACAATCGAGAGTAGGCGATTTTATTTCACGAAGTATATCACAAGAGGTCTCAAATAGGTGGCGCTCTAATTGGGCGTCACAGTAAAGAAAGGATGTTGTAAAAACATTAACTCAATTTTAGTATTTATGGCTGTGATATAACTTATGGGATAATGCAGTTGCGCAACCAGGAGGCCAGGGAAATATCCACCCAGAATTTACGAAATAAAAAATTTTAAAACGTTTTTATTCAGGGTGTTCCAAAAGGTTATGCAAAAATTTTAAGGAGTTGTAGGGGGTGAGTTGAGAAGTAGGCCTGTTTTTTTCCCATTTTCCTACGATGAGTAAAAAGAGCGCCAGAGAGCTTCAAAGTGTGGCCTACTAACCCGTGGCAGTAGACTGCAAAAAGCGCAAAACCAAGCAGCAGGGAAATGCGAACATTAAAGTTTGGGTTCGTGTGATAGGTAAAAAAAAATCGAGGTAACCAGCGTGAAAAAGTAAACTTAAACAGTATTTAAAGTCCCTGCTGCTTGGTTTTGCGCTGGTTGCAGCCTACTTCCAGGGTCTAGTAGGCCACACTTTGAAGCTCTTGGGCGCCACTTTAACTCATCGTAGGAAAATGGGGGAAAAACAGGCATGCTTCTCAACTCAACCCCTACAACTCCTTAAAATTTTTACACAACCTTTTCAAACACCCTGTATATTTTTTATCTGAGCCTTTAACAAGTCATTGGACCACCCCCCTAAAATAAATTTCTGGGTGAGCTACTGGAATAATTAAAATGTCAATTAGCCCTTCAAATCCGAACTAAACCGAGAAAGATTCCGGGGGCGTAATATGGGTAGCAGCTAGAAAGATAACGGTTGGACACCTACGTTATCCGTAGTATTTTCGAGATGTCACGTATACGTCATTGAGCAGATACGGTCCTACTCCGAAACCTTTTAATGCAGTGCAATCGATACTTTCTCTGAGTCAAAACACAGGCAGGAACGTACATAGTCGCTGACTTTAAGCAACAAGACGCCCCTTCCTGATAATACTTATATTTATCAAAAGTAATATCTGAAACGTGGAATAAATGCTTAAATGTCCCAAGATGGGATGTCTCTCAGTCGAAGCAGAAGTCCATAAAATCTCTCTTTAGAAACAAGTATTAATTCATAAATGTGAAACATATATGTATCTTTAGATTTTCGACTCAGATGATAATTTCTCCAATAGCAATAGGTGAAAATATAAAGTAAATTTGGTCTTAACCAACTTTTTAAAATGGGAAAACAAAATCACGTGACTATCATTACACAGCCAACTTCAATTCGGTAACTCGTGTTCATAGTTGGCCGTGCGATGGTAAAGTAAACAATTATTCCTTCCAAATACTGCAGACATCTAATTAACCTACACCTTTCTATTACAAAAGTTTTAATCACAATAATAATTAGATAATTTAGATGAATCGATCAAAATTTAAACCACCATTAGCAAAATGAAATGAATAATAGTTCGTATTTCTTAGGATAGATGGCGCTGCAGTTCTCCATAAAGTCACGTGACTACCATCTTTTCAGCCCCAATAAACTTTATAGTTTAGGGATACTAGCCCAGTTAAGCAAGCGCAATAAACGGTGTAGGGTAAATCCATTGAATTGGGAATAATACTGCTAGAATAACAATTACGATTTCGGTTGCCATGGTTACGCGGGACCTGTTCTGATAAGACTGTACGAAATTCATCTTTATAATTAGGCGGTAGTGCCATCTATATTTTGTAAAGTTATATGGCTAAAAATAAATAATTATTAGCTAACTCACCGTAACTTGAGTTAAAAAGGATCGTGTTGACAAAATAAAATTATTTTTAAACAACTTCAAAGGTTTGTTTGTTACGAGAAATCATACATTTCAATTTCGCATCAGATTCGCGAAAAAATTCAATTGCAATATGGTTGCCACCACTAGAGACAGATGCCGCCACCGTAGATCGATAAAGTTGATATAGTCTCCTTATGGAACGAAATTGGTCCCGCGCCAGCCCGATTTAGTTGTACCTCTATTTATTGCCAACTCAATGGGTAAATCTTTGCACAATAATGCTATGTCTACACTCACATTGTCAGTACTGTAAGATCAGTAGATCACTAACACTTGTAAGATGTGTTTTGAATGTAGGTGTTTCGACCAAATAACATAAGTAAATGGATACTTATCTCTAGGAGATATATTACATCCTTATGATCGAAGGAAAGCTTTCAACGAAATGCTTCTTGGAACTCGCTCAAAAATGTCATATAATAAATAGCCAAAGAAAATAAATTAAAAGCTTATTTTGTCATTTCTCGCAGCAAATATCGGATCTCTCCAGCCCGAATGAAGCCGAGCAGAAAATCAACTGAGCGTGAAGTTCGGCAGTCGTTTTTTTCTTGCAAAGTGATTAATTTGTTCAATTAAGCGGTTGAACTTGTCTTTAGCGTTAACGTTTTATTACGGACGATAATGTTAATCGAGGGTTTAAATCTAACACTTAAAATGTTATTCAACTTTTCAAAGACATTATAAACGTCAACCTGTCACAACAACTCGAGTTTCCATGTTAACTATCATTTTTATCCAGGCCGTAACTAAACTATACTCAGTTACCATTTTAGAAAGAGTAAAAAAAATTATAAGGGAATTCGCTTTAATGTCATACCAGGTTGAATTTATTTACTAAATTTAGAGCCACCGATGAACCGAATTTTTCAACTAGTCAAATTTGAAATTCCTCAAATAACTATTGATATATTTGACCAAATTTTATTTGTATGTGGAACCTTTCTAAGATTTCAACCGGGTATATTTATTTCTTTCTTGTATAGTTTTGTACTGTCGTTAAAAATATTTTGGTTATTTCAATCGGTATGTGGCATCTAGAAGCAACAAACACAAGGAGAACGCAGCTATCCTTTAAACACGCTAACGCAGAGTTGTGTACAGCTTTCATTGGACGAGCTTTTAAGCAGTACGTTTTACGGGCGGGGGGGAGACAATTTCCGAATTTTCCCCTTCCGTCGGCAGCAGGCGCTAAAGCGTCAAACCAATGAGAAATGTACGCGAGAAAATGCACGACTTTTGACGGGTTGCGTTCTCCTTGTGTGGGGTGTTGTGTTTGTTGCTCCTAGGTGGCATTATATGTATTAGCTAACCAGAGTCTAGTTTCTACCCCATTTGGGATCACTGACTTTGTACGTGCCATGAGTATGAAATGTTTTGATGAAACGTCGGTAAAAATTAAAATTTAAAATAGTATTCGAAATTATTTTAAAAAATCATCACATTTAACTATAGTTCGTTTTAAAATGTACCCGCATAAAATATTCTTGGTAACCTTTAATTTCCCTTATTTTTGTTTGTTCCTAGTGGCAGCTCCATTATTTTTTGAGGTAGCAATCAGGCCTTGTTATAGTATTATCGTTGCAATTACAAATACGACATAATAGGCCTCATTCGAGTCTAACAGTATTTTTGACGAAACAGCGTATTGCTACATCATGTAATCTGTTACACTCAAAAAACAAACACGTCGGCTATAGAATGTCACCTAGAGCTGCACTAAAATCCGATAGGGAGAACAGATTGAAAATAATCTCCTTTAATTCTAACAAATTGTTTAAAATGTATTATTTTCGGAGATTGGCTTGCTTGTGTTTCCTCAATTGGAGGCCCCTTATTAGAACCTTTTTGCAGGCACTCTCTGTAACTCACGTAAGCAGCTTTTATCCCTGTTTATTGCTGCACTGCAACTGATTCTTCCTCTAATATATTTTGTAGACTTTTGTACCTTTTAACGCTCTGCTGTGATCTTTAGCACTGTGTCAAGCGGAAATTCCAAAACTTCTATTTCTATGTGTCAAATGGAAAATACATCATACAATATCAAACATGATTTCCAAAAGCCTGAGAGCACAAGTCAACTGAATTTATTTCACAAGTGGCGTTGGACGTATTTTGGAATATGTACGATACAAATATCTAAAGTGAAAAGGTCTACTTAAAAACCTAGGAGCCACAAACACAACACCCCACACAAGGAGCACGCAACCCGTCAAAAGTCGTGCATTTTCTTGTGTACAGTTTTCATTGGCTAGACGCATTATCGCCTGCTGCCGTCGGAAAGGGAAAATTCGGAAATTGTCTTCCCCCTTTCCGTAAAACGTTCAGTGTAAAGGTTCGTACAATGAAATTTGTACACAACACTGCGCTTAAAGTGTTTAAAGGCACAGCCATTGAATTGGGTAAAGCAACTTCAGTGACGTAGAAAAAATTCGTCAGGGACGGTTAGAGTTTTGTAAAGTTAATGACAGGATATAAAAAGGGTTTTGTGTTTAGGAATTTAGAAACCGAACGCGAAATCTGAAAACGTCTTTGTGCCGATGTCGTAATTAATCAAGTAAAATCATTTTTTTTGGTAAGAAAGTAAACAGAAAGTCAAGTTTAAAACTTGTTAATATATCGTCTGCAGTCTTAGTTCATTAGAACAAGTGAAACAAATTGGTATTAGAGGTTAGAATTGATGTTGGTCAATATGAAATATGTTATTGTCTTTTCAACCTGTGTACCGCGGAACCCTGGGGTTCTCTGAGATGGCTCCAGGGGTTCAGCGGAAACATTTAAAAAAATATATATAAAGGTTTACAAACCCAAATTTCAAATTTCTAATCTAGCAGCTGCTAATCTAGTCTATTCTACTTCATATTTGTGATGTTTGATTAATAAATTGATAATTTTGCAGTTTATAAATATTTATAAATATTATTATTATAAATAATAATTTATTTCTTTATAATTTAAAAAAATCGTATATTTGAAGTCTGGGGCGTTTTGGCTTTCAAAAATTGGTTTTAGAAACGCCGGGGGTAAATATTTAATTCCTAAAATTTCAGGGATTCCATGGATTTTAATTCTGATAGCGAAGGGCTACGCGCCAAATAAAGGTTGAAAACCCCTAGACATTCTTCATTTAGAACCTTCATACAAAACGTTATTCAAAGTCAATGTTTCGTATCTTTGGCTATTCAATTCGAACAATTAAAATTGATTTCGTTTATTTCAACAGATCGAGGCCGCGCATTTTTTTTTCGCACAGACGAGGGCCTAATTTGTTTCGTTATAAAGTAAAATTTTAAAACTGGACGCTGTAGATAGCTACTTGTCAATTCAGGTAATTTACATTTTCAATTAAAATTACTAACTAAAAGTCGTATAAATTTGTATTCTTATTCTTATTATTTCGTAGGTGTGAAGAATGTGGAGTGCCTTAGGTAGCAAACAAGTTGTAGCCCATGGTTGATAAAAATAAATTAAAAAGCACGAAAATGCTTCCAATTTAGGTTTTCAAATCAATATTGAAGCTGGACCCCTACATCCAGATTGTCCTAGGCGCCTGCAAAATGGAAATTTTGTAAGAAAAACATTTTATCACCATCTGTTAAGTTTGATGCCAAATAACGAGTAAAAATGCCTCAAATTCGAAAATAACTACCTTTAACTGGCAAAGTAAGAGTTATTTTTATTTCGATAGGTTAGATTGCTTCGTACGAAAGCATGCGGTTTTTTATGAGCTAAAAATGTTTACAAATAGACATAAGAAAATATTTTCCGAAGATATAATATTTTAGGGAAATGTTTTGTTCTTTCTATTATCCTAAAAAATATTAAATTTCACGTGTTTTTTGCCTTTAAAAAATTTGCTTTCCCAGACGCCCGGACATTCAAGTTCTGCCCCCTCCTGAAAAATCTTTAAATGACGTCCCTGGCGGTGCGGGCATCTTTACCAGGTACGTAAGGACGTTTCGGACCTAAGGGTTTGCATCTTCAATACTGATGTTTGTGTCCCTTCTCGATAATAATAAGAAAAAATAAATCAGAGCATTGTCGCATTGTGTACTGCATTGCTATCGTTCATAATGAATGACACTACTAAATTTATTCGAAACGAGAACTAACCAAAGTTTGACTAATATTAGAAAGAAATTGGAATGATCCAATTAAGTAAACAAAAATATAACGCCATTTTGTATCCTATAATGTACAAATGAAACATCAAGGAAGTTTAATTATAAAAGTTACATTATTATTTGATAATTTGTGTGCAGGAATTGTCCTATCTCAATTTAATAATGTTTCTGTCAGTCGGGATATAGGCCTTTGATTTTATTTTAATACCTAGTAAACAAATAGATTTTGATGTCACCTTCATCTGAAACGAGATAAATGGAAAAAATACTTGAATTTTGAACTATATATAAACAAAGTTACTCGCGATAAATAAGAAGTATAAGGTTAAAAAATATTAAAGGTTTTATAAAATATAGTTAGTGTCTATCAACGGCTGTCAATCTTACTAATGGCTTAGTAAAATTCTAAATACTTGCTAGAAGAAGTATTTCAAATAAAATTCTAAATACTTGCTAGAATAAGAATTTCAAATAAAATTCTAAATACTTGCTAGAATAAGTATTTCAAATAAAATGCTAAATACTTGCTGGAATAAGTATTTCATATAAAATACTAAAAACCCTTTGGAAAGTATTTATAATAAAATTCTTTGAAAAAAGTATTTATAATAAAATACTTTGAAAAAAGTATTTATAATAAAATACTTTATTTCAGTATTTTAAAATACAAGATTCTCTATTTAGGAACATTTGCTTTAAGTAACAATAATTTCTCGCAATGATTATTTGTCAGTCTATTTCTCCTTAAAGTATAAATAAGTTCAACCTTTCACTTGAAATGACCAATGATAATTTTTAAAATTGGCCATAGCTCTTAACACTTACTCTCAAAGGTTTTAAACGATTTGATATTGCATTCGTTTGAGCCGAGAGAGTAGTACTAGAACAAAACCTTTAGTTTACTTCATCGTAATTTTATTCAAGCTAACTACTTTAAAAAATATCTATTTAACCAATTTAACAATTAATAGTTAAAACTGCTGAAATGAAAAACAAAGAGCATTATTTTCTAAACACAAAGCCGCTATACTCGGCGCGGTATCGGTAGAGGTCTCACCGCAATTGCGTGCGTTCTCTGGTGATGCTGCGTATTTAAAACATATGAAATCCACAGTAAAAATATGGGAAAGAGTCGAAAAGATACCATAAAATGATTATTGTTGAAAGTATTTTAATTTATAAACTTCGGTATTTTGCAACAAAATACTACAAAATAGTATTTAAAATAAAATACGAAGTACTGAAAATTTATTTAAAATAAAATACGAAATACTGAAAATGTTTTTAAAATATAATACGAAATACTGAAAATTTATTTAAAATAAAATACAAATACTGAAAATGTATTTAAAATAAAATACGAAATACTGAAAATGTATTTAAAATAAAATACGAAATACTGAAAATGTTTTTAAAATATAATACGAAATACTGAAAATTTATTTAAAATAAAATACAAATTTTGAAAATGTATTTAAAATAAAATACGAAATACTGAAAATGTATTTAAAATAAAATACGAAATACTGAAAATTTATTTAAAATAAAATACGAAATACTGAAAATGTTTTTAAAATATAATACGAAATACTGAAAATTTATTTAAAATAAAATACAAATTTTGAAAATGTATTTAAAATAAAATACGAAATACTGAAAATGTATTTTAAATAAAATACGAAATACTGAAAATTTATTTAAAATAAAATACAAATACTGAAAATGTATTTAAAATAAAATACGAAATACTGAAAATTTATTTAAAATAAAATATGAAATACTGAAAATGTTTTTAAAATATAATACGAAATACTGAAAATGTATTTAAAATAAAATACAAATACTGAAAATGTATTTAAAATAAAATACGAAATACTGAAAATTTATTTAAAATAAAATACGAAATACTGAAAATGTTTTTAAAATATAATACGAAATACTGAAAATTTATTTAAAATAAAATACAAATTTTGAAAATGTATTTAAAATAAAATACGAAATACTGAAAATGTATTTAAAATAAAATACGAAATACTGAAAATTTATTTAAAATAAAATACGAAATACTGAAAATGTTTTTAAAATATAATACGAAATACTGAAAATTTATTTAAAATAAAATACAAATTTTGAAAATGTATTTAAAATAAAATACGAAATACTGAAAATGTATTTTAAATAAAATACGAAATACTGAAAATTTATTTAAAATAAAATACAAATACTGAAAATTTATTTAAAATAAAATACAAATACTGAAAATGTATTTAAAATAAAATACGTAATACTGAAAATGTATTTAAAATAAAATACGAAATACTGAAAATGTTTTTAAAATATAATACGAAATACTGAAAATTTATTTAAAATAAAATACAAATTTTGAAAATGTATTTAAAATAAAATACGAAATACTGAAAATGTATTTAAAATAAAATACAAATACTGAAAATGTATTTAAAATAAAATACGAAATACTGAAAATTTATTTAAAATAAAATACGAAATACTGAAAATGTTTTTAAAATATAATACGAAATACTGAAAATTTATTTAAAATAAAATACAAATTTTGAAAATGTATTTAAAATAAAATACGAAATACTGAAAATGTATTTAAAATAAAATACGAAATACTGAAAATGTATTTATAATAAAATACGAAATACTGAAAATGTATTTAAAATAAAATACGAAATAGTGAAAATGTATTTAAAATAAAATACGAAATACCGAAAATGTATTTCGTAATAAAATACGAAATACTGAAAATGTGTTTAAAATACTACCCAACACTGAGGTTGGCCAAGCATAAACCGGAGGTCGTATTTTGTTTTGCGTTGGCCATTGAGAAGATCCCTTTTTACTTCCTAAAACTAGAAAAATATAATGATTAATTTTCAAAATTGAATTTTCTATGCTCCTTGTAATAACTTTCTATAGAATTTTAAGGAATTTTAAAATTAAACGGTTTTACTTACTTCATATATTTTGAGCTCCTTGATAGGATTTTGGAGGTCCTCCTTAAAATTTCAAGGTAATCCATGGCATACTAGGTTATTTTAGGTATACTCAGCTAATACACCTTTATGAACACGGTTGAAGAGGTAAAAAAGACCAACAACATTTGGAGAAACTAAAATATATTTATTTATGAAATAAATAAATATATTTTAGTTTCCCCAAACGTTGTTGATCTTTTTGTTATCTTTAGACCAACGGTGGTTCTCGTTTTCTTTAGTGCTCGGAATTGTTTATTCATTATCCACAAATTTTCCGATTTATTTAAAAAACGTTGGTAAAAAGAATATAATTTTAACTTATTTAATTATGTTTTTTACGCAACCAAGCATTTATTTGAATAAAAGTGCTATTTATTTGAATACAAGTGGTATTTATTTGAATAAAAGTGGTATTTATTTGAATAAAAGTGGTATTTATTTGAATAAAAGTGGTATTTATTTGAATAAAAGTGGTATTTATTTGAATAAAAGTGGTATTTATTTGAATAAAAGTGGTATTTATTTGAATAAAAGTGGTATTTATTTGAATAAAAGTGGTATTTATTTGAATAAAAGTGGTATTTATTTGAATAAAAGTGGTATTTATTTGAATAAAAGTGGTATTTATTTGAATAAAAGTGGTATTTATTTGAATAAAAGTGGTATTTATTTGAATAAAAGTGGTATTTATTTGAATAAAAGTGGTATTTATTTGAATAAAAGTGGTATTTATTTGAATAAAAGTGGTATTTATTTGAATAAACGTGGTATTTATTTGAATAAAAGTGGTATTTATTTGAATAAAAGTGGTATTTATTTGAATAAAAGTGGTATTTATTTGAATAAAAGTGGTATTTATTTGAATAAAAGTGGTATTTATTTGAATAAAAGTGGTATTTATTTGAATAAAAGTGGTATTTATTTGAATAAAAGTGGTATTTATTTGAATAAAAGTGGTATTTATTTGAATAAAAGTGGTATTTATTTGAATAAAAGTGGTATTTATTTGAATAAAAGTGGTATTTATTTGAATAAAAGTGGTATTTATTTGAATAAAAGTGGTATTTATTTGAATAAAAGTGGTATTTATTTGAATAAAAGTGGTATTTATTTGAATAAAAGTGGTATTTATTTGAATAAAAGTGGTATTTATTTGAATAAAAGTGGTATTTATTTGAATAAAAGTGGTATTTATTTGAATAAAAGTGGTATTTATTTGAATAAAAGTGGTATTTATTTGAATAAAAGTGGTATTTATTTGAATAAAAGTGGTATTTATTTGAATAAAAGTGGTATTTATTTGAATAAACGTGGTATTTATTTGAATAAAAGTGGTATTTATTTGAATAAAAGTGGTATTTATTTGAATAAAAGTGGTATTTATTTGAATAAAAGTGGTATTTATTTGAATAAAAGTGGTATTTATTTGAATAAAAGTGGTATTTATTTGAATAAAAGTGGTATTTATTTGAATAAAAGTGGTATTTATTTGAATAAAAGTGGTATTTATTTGAATAAAAGTGGTATTTATTTGAATAAAAGTGGTATTTATTTGAATAAAAGTGGTATTTATTTGAATAAAAGTGGTATTTATTTGAATAAAAGTGGTATTTATTTGAATAAAAGTGGTATTTATTTGAATAAAAGTGGTATTTATTTGAATAAAAGTGGTATTTATTTGAATAAAAGTGGTATTTATTTGAATAAAAGTGGTATTTATTTGAATAAAAGTGGTATTTATTTGAATAAAAGTGGTATTTATTTGAATAAAAGTGGTATTTATTTGAATAAAAGTGGTATTTATTTGAATAAAAGTGGTATTTATTTGAATAAAAGTGGTATTTATTTGAATAAAAGTGGTATTTATTTGAATAAAAGTGGTATTTATTTGAATAAAAGTGGTATTTATTTGAATAAAAGTGGTATTTATTTGAATAAAAGTGGTATTTATTTGAATAAACGTGGTATTTATTTGAATAAAAGTGGTATTTATTTGAATAAAAGTGGTATTTATTTGAATAAAAGTGGTATTTATTTGAATAAAAGTGGTATTTATTTGAATAAAAGTGGTATTTATTTGAATAAAAGTGGTATTTATTTGAATAAAAGTGGTATTTATTTGAATAAAAGTGGTATTTATTTGAATAAAAGTGGTATTTATTTGAATAAAAGTGGTATTTATTTGAATAAAAGTGGTATTTATTTGAATAAAAGTGGTATTTATTTGAATAAAAGTGGTATTTATTTGAATAAAAGTGGTATTTATTTGAATAAAAGTGGTATTTATTTGAATAAAAGTGGTATTTATTTGAATAAAAGTGGTATTTATTTGAATAAAAGTGGTATTTATTTGAATAAAAGTGGTATTTATTTGAATAAAAGTGGTATTTATTTGAATAAAAGTGGTATTTATTTGAATAAAAGTGGTATTTATTTGAATAAAAGTGGTATTTATTTGAATAAAAGTGGTATTTATTTGAATAAAAGTGGTATTTATTTGAATAAAAGTGGTATTTATTTAAATAATTGTTTGTTTTATTTAAATAATAGGCTTATTCACTTTCGATTATTTAAACATTTTACAATTTTTATTCAACTATTGGTTATTTAAATAAATATTATTTAAATATCGCCGAGCTTATTTTATTCATGGATAAAGATTAATCGAATGCCGAGCACTAGTTTTCTTGCATTTAATAGACCTTTATGTCATGAGTAGATGAATGTTAAATATTACCCGTGATCTGTCTGCCCCATTTTACTCATTTAGTTCGAAACACATGTTTTCGGTGTCGTCTGTGCCAGTTGAACTGAAGGTGTCATTTTTTGCTGCAATAAGAAGAATGAAATAAATAGATCTTTTTATAAAGTTGAAATGTTGCTCTTACGTCACAGTCTCTTACTATTACAAGTATACGAGCGCGCGCTACAGTCGCCAGAGGAATATAGCTTTTTCTAGTCCGCGTGCAAATCGCTCGTGCGAAGAATACACTAATAAAGTTGTGTCTTGTGACGTAATAGCAACATTTTAACAAGTTGGGCAAGACCATTTTTTATTTTATAAAATCAACTATTGTAAGATTGATCTTTCTACATATACTATCACACTCCAACGCTTCTAGACTCGTAAATATCTCGATGAAATAAGTTTTCTATTGAATTTGTTAATTGTCTTCCCGAATGAGATATTTAATGTACATCTTAACACTGTGTTTATGATAACATTGTCAGGAAACACTACAAGCCTATAGCGTAAAATATTTCAGCAAAGAAATTGAAGAAACTATGGTAGATTTATTTAGCTTTCAAGTATAATTTTAAAGATGTAAAGTAGGTATGAAATTAAAGGAAGTTTCAATTTATCTCTTGGGCTCCACGGGACCACGTGTTCTCCTTATTCCAATATGTTATACAAGGTGTTTCAAAAGGTTATGCTAAAATTTTAAGGAGTTGTGGGGGGTGAGTTGAGAAGTATACCTGTTTTTTTTTAATTTTCCTACGAGGAGTTAAAAGAGCGCCAGAGAGCTTCAAAGTGTGGCCCCTGGAAGTAGGCTGCAACAAGCGAAAAACCAAGCAGCAGGGAAATGCGAGCATTAAGGTTTGGGCTCGTGTGATAGGTAAAAAACACTTTGTAAACAAATCGAGGTAACCAGCGTAAAAAAGTCAACTTAAATAGTATTTAAAGTCCCTGCTGCTTGGTTTTGCGCTCGTTCCAGCCTACTTCTAGGGGCAATAGACCACACTTTGAAGCTCTCGGGCGCTCTTTTCACTCATCGTAGGAAAATGAAAAAAAAAACAGGCATACTTCTCAACTCACCCCTACAACTCTTTAAAAATTTTGCATAACCTTCTGAAACACCCTATATATGTAAATAGTAATTAACAATATTTGAAATCAAGAAAATCATTAAAAAAACAATGGAAAAAGGTTTAAAAACTTAAACATATATTTTTCTAAGAAAATTAATGGTAATTTATTAATTACAATAACTACCATATTTATACCTTTCTCTATTTTATACAAACAAGCAACCAGGTTTTCAGATTAGCCAGATACGCCATGTAAATCTGCGTCGTCCAATAAAAATTTGCTCAAACCTTTGTCCCTTCATTACACAAAAGGGAGATAATCAATAGCAGATGAGTTTATTGAAGCTAAAGATGGGCTTATTCTCTATAATTTATGACATAAACGTTATCCGTTTAGCGTGGACGTATTTATACCTGTCAACTGCCAAACAATTCTATAACTTAATATTATATTAAGAATTTAAAATATTTGACATAGAACATCATCTATGTTTTGTAAACTTATAATTCTCGAAACGGTATTCTTAAATGTTTTCCAAGGGGTATTTCTATTTAGTTTTAACATAAAATATCACGATTTGTCTAGAGGACCACCCTATAGTTTGATGAGTTTGATTTCATTGTAAATAATTATCATTAGCTACCAATTTGACCATAAATCCTAATTAGTTATCTATTTATTAAGAAAAAGTGTTTTATGCTATGGATAGATCAGCTAAAACCTTGACGTTAGACGCTCAAAAAGACTGGGGTTTTATAAGTAGAATAAATGAATAATAATGTTGATAGATTAGAGCTGTATAATTATTTAAGGAAAACTGTATTTTTCTATGAAATATTTTACAGAAAATTGTCCCAAACCATCTTAGAGAACATATAGAACCACTCTATATAATTCTACAAAAACAACTTAAAAATATATTGGTTGCCTCTACAAAAATCTATAGAACGTTTCCATACAGGGTTGGCTCTAAGCCGTTGGCGATATCGAGTTCAAAAACATTATTTAGTGGTGAAATGGCAAAAGAAATTAAAGTATCTTTAAGGCAAATCTATCTTAACACGGTTTGAATTACGTTAAAAATAAATTAAAATTTGAAGCCTTAACAACCATTTATAATCAAGTCTATTACGTAGAATGAAGAAATGATATAGCTGATTCTGTTGCGAAAGTATTGACCTAAAACTTAATTCAGTTTAAAAATTTTAGTTTAATTTTCATGTCTTTCCATAACTTACAACGGATTATAGTTGAAGATCTTCAGCATACACGATTATTAATTTTTTTTAACTATTTTACTATCAGTTTAAAGGCGTGGATTAACAAAACCGGCGCCAATCAACTACCCCGACGAACAAGGAATTTTTCCAAATTACCGGAATATAAAAAATGTGCCAACCGATATCGTAAAGTATAGCTAAAGGTGCTCAATAAAAACTCTTTTCTGATATTCGAGAGACTAGATTTATTTCTATTTTATAACAAGTTAGTGAGATTTGCAAACACCAATCTTATCTTCGCGATTCGAGAAAGGGTAAAATACTTGTTTCACTTCTTGGAAACAAATCCTTTCGTTTTACGAGCGCGTTTTCTCACTTTGAGAATTTAAATATCTTCCACCGTTCGTAAAAATAAATTTCTAAGGTGTAGGTATATACCAAGACGGTTAAAATGATATTTATGTTTTTCACAAGATCCTCGCCTAACACCCAAAATAGATTAAACGCGTGAGCGAAACGAACTAAAAGTCGTACGTGATACTACTTTAATGTATAACAAAAACCAAATTCTTAATCGATATTTAATTGCCGAAGTGTCTATTGAATACATTAAATATGCGAAAAAGAAAATAATAAATTATAAGTTCTGGTAGAACGCTCACCTGTCGTGCAGGAGGGCTTGGGTTCGAAAACCACCCGATACTAACGCAAATGAAAAAAAAATTATACTACACCCAATGATATAGTCCCCTCGGAGAGGTAAAAACTACACCTTGTATGCAGTTAAGTTTTCTGTTTTTTGAATCCTTATCAAATATTGGCGCCTAATATCCTTCACTTGCTATCAAAAAATTCTTATTCGTAGTTGAACATTGAGCCTGCCTCAACATTTTATCCCGTTTAGTTGTATAGAATAACACGAAATGTGGGCATTACCTGTTCATTAGAATTTTGTAATTTCTATAATTTCGGTTTATTTAGCTCTGATTAATTTTAAAATTTTATTTCTAAAAATACCTAAATAACTCCATTATCTTAACCAACTGAATAAACATAAATTTTTATCCTCCTTTGATGACTTATCACTGTATGAAAAGGTAAACTATAGAATGGTTGAATCGAGGAAATTTTGATCTGAATTAGTATTATATTATGTGCACTTCTTAGCCTTTTATATAAATATATATTTTTGTAACCAACATAAATTATTAAGCCATATATTTTGTTAACAACTTATCAGTTATATTTGTATCAAATATAAATATCATTAGCAATAGTAAAATATTTTACTTTATTAACTTTACAGCTGTAAGAAACGAAAATTATTAGGCTAAGATGATTTGTAAACTGTTTTTGCAACAATTGTAAATTTGTAACAGGAAAAAGGCTTAATTGGAAAACAACTTTTGTGATACTAGATAATATTTCAATAATTTTTGATGAAATATGCTTTCCACTCCATACGAAAAATTATTTATATACTTTTTAGAAACGCGTAAAATCTTAGTTTTTAGAAAGTCTTAAGATAAGCCACTAATCATCCTTGACAACTAAACCAGCATTGTCCGATTCCAAATCCTATAAATTGTCGATTTCGGTTTAAAATGATCGTATGCCTGAAAATTGCTGTAAAATTAGATTTTTGACGGTATAATAATCAGCTAAGCAAATACCCAAGTAGTATTGTAAGTCGGAAAATTTTCAGGAAAATGACCGAGGCCTTTTTTCCGGAACATTTTACGTATTTTTTCGAAAAAAATAAAATTAGTTTTCATTCCATGATTAGACTAATATATATAATATGGTTTGCAAATTTAAATAAAGCGGAATTTTCGCCTAATTGTTTCGAAACTAAAAGTAAAACTAAACCTCTAGACTAGTTTAAACTGATTAACAATGTAACAGTATTAATGTTTTGTAGTATGTTTACTGTTATTAGACATTTTATATCGATAAAAAGTTAAAAACATTAAAAACCCTTAAAAGGTAATTTGTTTTAATTTTTTATTTTCCGATTTGCGGAAAACTTTCCGCATTTTATTTTTTCGGAAAATTAACAACACTATATCCAAGAAATCACACAGGGCTAAGTCAACTAGTGACTTGTGTAGCTGATTACCGGTGGCCGGGTTATAAATTGAGCAGGAGGGTGGTGGCCAGCCCTTCATGCCACGCGAGCTAGCAGCTCCCTACCGTTAGCTTATTACCGTTAGCCTCAGTAATATTGGCGTTAAACTTCATGAGAAATCCAAATTTTTAATAATGCTTAAATCAAGTCTACTTAGTCTACTCAAATAGTCTTGATTAAAACAAAAAAATTAAAAGTCACAGTTTTAAGCGGTTTTTCATCAAATTCGATAATTGTTGTACGCTTAGGCCGAATTATCGAAAATTAAGCCATATAAATATAAAGTACGCTTAATCAATAATCATACGGCATAAATGTCTCAAAAGGAGGCATAGACTTATGGTATTATGTGAAGAAATATTTACCAAAGTATTTAATAATGTGACAATGATTTTCGCGTGAAACGTACCGTCTGATTTTTCAAAACGCGTTTTGGAAGAAAACACAATGCGGCTCAAAATATGTTCTCATTGTGAATTTCTAAAACAATTATAGAGATCAAATATTATTTATAAATAAGGGAATATCACTACTTTAATCGTTATACCGGTGGTAAAT
This sequence comes from Leiobunum rupestre, assembly GCF_980474605.1. Lineage (NCBI taxonomy): Eukaryota > Metazoa > Arthropoda > Arachnida > Opiliones > Sclerosomatidae > Leiobunum > Leiobunum rupestre. The sequence goes on from NC_143394.1 coordinate 40,860,085, forward strand.
GTATTAAAACCGCGATGTGCAGTACAGTTCCACGAGAAAATCACGTTAATTGCAAACTGCCTAGAGCCGGCGAATTTAAGCAATTACTGACCAGTAGGGCTGTGCGATTAGTGGTTTTAGGCAATCTAGTCGGTTATAGAGTATCATTTTTCTTTCATCGAATATTTGAGTCGAATCGAGTAATCGAGTACTTGATTAAGGGGTCCAGGGTAATCTTTCTCTTATTCGAGTCGAGTAACTAAAATAAACCCCGAGTAATATTTTTAACGAATATGGTTATCGAGTACTTGATTAGGAGCTCGTTTTATTCAAGAAATTATGAAAGTAAATTTAAAAGGAGAATAAAGTAAATTACAATGCTGAAAAATATTCTTTTAATTTAAATGAACCACAGTTTCCACAACTTTTTAGGTACCGTTTATTGCCACCAAAATGTTTTAAAAATCCCTCTTTGAGTTTTGAAGCAACGAGGATAGAAAAAACCAATGGATCGAATAAAAAATATACTTTCCCAATTGATCGAATTCTAATTTTGCAATCCCATTGGGTAGAATCCCATTTACTCGAAAAAGTTTATAGAATATTGAAATCTGTTTATTTCGTTAGGTTAGGTTAGGTTAGGTTAGGTTTCATGCTTTCACTTGTGAGCAAACAAAATGTCGGTTGAATGGGACAAAAGTGTTTAGAGAGCAGTTTATTCGGGTAATCGTGTACCCGACCTTGCAATATTTTGGTACTCGGTAATCGACGAGTATTCTCCAATTATATATTGGAGGTCAAGTTCAAGTACTCGATGATGTTCGAGTACTCACACAGCCCTACGGACCAAGAAATATAGGAAATTTAGGTTTCCTTACAGTTGTTTTAGGAAAAAATAATATGCTACATCGGTGGCCTGGTTAATTAATTTTGCTAAATACTTCTCTCTTATAAGAGATCATTTTTAACTTCTGGAGTATTCTATAAACAATTCACTTACCCATTTTGTTGGTGACTCCGACGTATAGTAAGAAGAGAAATGTATGGAGAGATGCTTACGCGCAATCCGGTATGGTTCCCTATTAGCAGCCTGTTGGCAGTTATTGTTGAAATGGCAGGCTGCATGGCCTGAGGGCTTCCTCCCAAACGATAGCTTCCTTATTGCCCGCCATATATATGAGATACACAGGCTTCGCAAGGTAACAATAATCGGTAACCCTGCACGGTATTGAACATTTCCACAGCGACGCGAAAATCACTCGTAGAATGTTATAATCCAAATATCCGCTCACTCGTCGCCTTCGTGAGAAAATGCATCGGAAATATCAAATATTAAGTGTATTAAATTCCTTATAATTTTATTAAAATTAATATCTACACCAAGAAATACAAATTGATATTAAATCTAGTAATATGTATGTTCAGAAATGATAATTCGGCTTTCATTCCCCGCGTTTCATTTGATTATCAGCTCAAATGCAAAGGCACTAATGTAAGTATTCATATTTTTGTCTTATACGTTTTGTTGCTGAACGCTTTTGTGGGAGCTCTACAGGCAGTAGCGATCTATAAGTGGGTTTGAAATAAACTATAGTATTGATTGAGTTTTTACCGGCAGGTTTTAGTTTTGTATACCTTTGAAAGCGCGGTGGAATCGACTAGCTATAAATTTCGACTTTGAAAATTATTCAATAACTGTGGTTAGTTAAGTATATAATATTGAATTTAATTTATCTTTGAAAGTAAAAATAATATTTAACGCTGCATTTCTAGGCTATATTTTCCTATTATAATTTACGATAAATATTCAAAATTCAAAATTAGAAAAAAGTTTCGAAATAAGACTACACATTTCATCTAAATGTGCGGATACCTACAATTTATTTCGGTATATAAAACATTTAACTACCCAATCTTACAGTAATAAAATAAAATAATTTCTTAAAATTTATTGACCTTTCCATAATTTCGATATATTATTTGATTCAATTGCTCTTCGATTCGAATATGAGTTTGGAATGAAATTTGATCTACCAATTTAACAAGAGTAGATAAATATTTCTTACTTCATAATTTCTTAAATGCATTGTCAATGGATCAACTATAACACATTTTCTATTATAATTTTCAATCAGACCAATATTTTAATATAATTTAGGAATCAAATTTGATCCGAAATGTTCGTTAGCGTAGACAATTATTTCTTGGGTCTTTTAAGTGCCCATTGAACAGCCAAATAGATTCTAGATTAGAATAGACGATGGACCTGATATAAACAGAACGCCGGTAAGCATTTCATCAGAAACTACAATAGATTTTTCCTTTACAAAACTTAGAGGTCAAACCAAGTGGCGTTCTATATCTGCGACAGCCACAATAAATGGCATAACTCTATCACTATCATTTTACGAAATAGGTCTATTCAAATTCAAAGTTTAGTAAATCCCTACCTTTGAGCAGTGTACCGAAAAATTAAATTGGAAAATTTGAGGTTAATGGTTTTTGTCGAAAATGTGGAAGGTGCGATATCCAATAATGATCTATATATTCGACAGTCCGTAATAAAAAATCAGCGCGCTCTCCTACTACTTATATTTACATATAATATCGCGCTTTTAATTGTAAAGACGAATTAGGGTTGACATCTAACGAAAATAAATGTATTAGGAACACAATAATTGGAACAAAAAGAAATGATCTATTTTAAAATTTTTTTTAGACAATTACTCGAAAATGGTTTATTTAATGGACATTTATGCGTCCATATCAAAAGACCTATTCAAATGTTGTTTGTATAACTTTCTTTGTTGAATTAATTAACTTTTTTTTTAAAAATCACTATACAATTTAATTTTAGGAAGATCTCCTGGCAGAAATGTTTAGAAATTAACTAAAAATGGATTGTTCTATAATCGGTCTTTTTATAGAATGATACCACGATCAGCTTTTACACGAAATAAAAACCAGAGAAATTATTTAAACCTACTGAAAGAAGCAAATATATAGGTCCAAAACATTTACGAAGGAAGATTTTAAATTTAATCATTCATTTCTTAGTTTGCCGATGTAAAACTTTCAATAGCTGTTTCTGAAATATGCTTTTTCACATATAATTACTTGTTGCAGGACAAACAGGGGAGCCCCCAATACCAAAGAAACACATAAATTATAATTAGGGAAAAGACAGGTTTTAATTAGTTATGGGGATAATAGAATAATAATTTTTTTTATAATTGTGATACTCTGCGAATTCTGTTATATCACTCGAATAATAATAATTTTTAATAATTGTGATACTCTGCGAATTCTGTTATATCACTCGAATAATAATAATTTTTAATAATTCTGATACACTGCAAATTCTGTTATATCACTCGATCTTTTTTATTGAAAAGCAGTTGCTCAACAGTTCAATTCAACATAATTTCTTTTTGCGGTGAATTATTAATAAATTAATTATTATTAATGAAAATTCACGATTAATGATTTAAGGCTAGAAAAATTAAATAATAGACAATTTTAGGGTCTCGAATTTCATTCAACGTTCACCCCAACTGCCTGATTCATAAGAGATCTTCATATTGAGATAAAAAGCAATTTAATCTATAAAAGAGGACGATTTCAATCTCCGTCAGTCAATTGTGGCAAAAGCTAAACTTTTCTACCACTCATACTTAATTGGCAACCCGAATTTCCATTATTAAAATTTGCTGACCAAATATAAAAGTTATACGTTTTATTCAGCAACAATTTCTTGGATTATCTGGTTTGGAATTTGAGGGTATTTGATTATACGGCGAAACGCGAATCTTCATTGGAAGTTAGAAAGAAATTTTTACGAGAAGGCGTGATAGATGTGAGCTGAGATATTTCTGATTTCGGGTTGCTAAATAAAAGAAGCGCCCAGAGAGCTGCGCCATCGAACTGAGAAGAAATAATATTAGTTGAGGCGAGAGAGAGAGAGAGAGAGAGAGAGAGAGAGAGAGAGAGAGAGAGATAGAGAGAGAGAGAGAGAGAGAGAGATAGAGAGAGAGAGAGATAGAGAGAGAGAGAGAAAGAGAGAGAGAGAGAGAGCGCTAAAAAGGGGAAAAATTTAACGAGGCCGATGGTTTGCTGGCGACATATTAAAAGTTTTGTTTTTATATTCGTCGGGGCGGCGAATGGCCAAACAGCCAACGAATAAATATAGCAACAGATAGCGGTAGAGTCTCTTTCATTTTATAACACTCTACTTTTAGCGAGAGCCTTTGGAAGAGAAAAAGCCGGAGGAAAAAAAACTGGCGATTCTATAGTTTCGATCGTAAATTTCCAAGAATTTTCATCCCCCTACTGCGGCATGCGTCCACAAAATGAGTACAGAAATGAAGCGAAACGGGACTGGCGAATCTGCGCCTCAAACCGCGAATAAAAGAGATATAAAAAACGTAATCGACTTTTTAGGACACACCTACACTAGCAGCTACATCTCGACATCATTATTGAAAATTGACTTTATTTTCAAAGTCTGGTAAATCTCGTTCTAAAATTTAGTTCTAAAATTTAGCTAGTATAACGGTTACGCTCTAAACGAACTAAAGTATTACTCAGTTTTGGTCAAATTAAAATACGAAAACCTACTTACTGACGAAGGTATGTCGAACCTTTAAGTTTGTTTCATTAAGGGGGAAGACTACAGTGGCCATTGTCTACTTTCGCGCTATTTCAAGCTGAACTCTTTTAATTTTGTATTTTAACTTATAAAATTAATATTTCAGTGTAGAACAGCCTCTTGTTTAGTGCTTAAAATAATTTTGACAATTTTAAATTTTAAAATAATTCAGTTATTACGTTTTAATTCGGACCCCCCGGAGCTAAAGAAGTTGGGCAAGCGCTCAAACTACCCTTTAGTTATCCCCTTATATCCCGTTAACTATTTTTATTAGAATTAACAAAACTATTTTAAGCACTAGAGGAAGGTTCAGCCTAATGATAAAAATATAATTCAATTATGTAAATGTTAAAACAGAAACGTTCAGCTTGAACGAAGAAGAGGCTTTTACTGTATTCTTCCCAATTAAGTTTAGCATTTTTCTTAAATGCTAATAATTTACAGATAGGCCAACTGCTTTAAAATCCTGATAAATAAACGTGTTTCTTTGTGATATTAAGAGCTAAAATTGAACCTTCACCAGACCTGGTTAAAACTGCGGTTTAAAGTCGAATATAATTTATTTACGTAACCCTAAATATGCCTCCTAAATATTTATTACAAATAAAATGGGTGTATATTCAAGTTTGGTGGGTCACCTATTTTAAATGTTTTGCTGTTGACATTACACAATTCACAAACTCGACTAATTGACCTTTGGAAATTGTACAGTCCTAACATATTCTAAGGTGATGTTATCCTAAAAAAGGTTAGGTTAGGGTAGGCTCTAAAATTTAACATAATTAAGGAAATTTTAAACACAGCATAAAAATATTGGTACCTCCTTCTATTTAATTGGAAAAATAAGCCATAGAGTTCTATAACGAGGTACTAATTCTTTTGAAACCAAAGTCGGTCAATTTACTATCAAAAAACGTATAACGTGAAGTTATTATTCCATATCTTTCAGCAAACCTAGGTACCCCATTTCGTTAACTTTCCTCAATATATAGAAGATAATCGCTTTGAAACATTTTCTATAATACATTTAAAATTGTTCATCCATGACGAAGCTTATTAAAATTAATTATTGCTTATTCTGTTAAATTGGTAAATTCAACGCATGTTCGATATAAATTCCTACCAGATATTATAATTTAAAAATTAAAAACCTTACTCGTATTGTTCCTGATTTAGAGGAATTTGAACCCCACTGCATATTTAAACAATGAGTTGATACTGGTGATCATCTATCTACGTTACAGCGATACAGCAATCAGGTTTAAGTTGCTCTGCTCCCCAGGCCCGGGCCTGACAAATTACCGGGGCCCGGGCTGCCTAGGGACCCGGGTTTGAACAAATGAGGTATGCATATCGCGGGTTTCACTCCGCAAAAGTATATCAATCTCTAGTATTATTTTATCTCTTTGAGGCCCGGAATTTATATTTTACCGGGGCCCGGGCCCGTACTCGATGGCCCTGCTGCTCCCAGTATAACCCGGCCATCTTTAATCTAATTTTCCTATTCCTCATATTTTTAGAAATCGTTTCTGTGCATGAGAAATAGAAGAAATTGTACATAATGTTAAAATTGTGCTATATAGAATAGATGTACAGTTTGACAAGGCACTAACACTAATAGTTAGCGAATACTCAAACTCATCTGCCTGAGGCACGCGAAAATAGCCAAGTATTTCCATGTGGTTTGGGTATAACAGCAACCATACGGATGGTATAATTATAAATTTTAAACGTGTCTACTGGCGGTTAAAATCCGAACGCGTTCATGAAGAAAGGCGTAATGAAAATTTCTTCCTGGAAAACATCCAACACGTATTGCTTTTCACGTGTTAGCTAGTAAATCCAAAACTACAATCTGGGATCTACATCTTTTCCTAGAAGCTATTATAGTTCAACCTGCTTTTGATAAAAGCGCGTCAAACTGCGGAACTGTGAAGGAGCCTATGTCGGAGATTCTCTTTTGCATGTCGCTTTCTTGAACGTGTATATAAGAGAGCAATAAGGAAGTGAAAACGTGAGCCTCGGGCGCTTTGCCTGTACGGATCCCAGCGCTCAATCCCAGAAAAAATTAGCAAGCTTCGCTGGGTGTAGCGTTCTCTTCCATACAAAGGGGATATACCATGCGAGGATATTTTGGCCTAGAGGCACATAGCTGCCTTGATTGTTAACTTAAGGCCTCGTATATAGAAACGACATGTCAGGACACTTAATACTAGAGTCTCATGCATGCCAAGATGGCATTGACCCTTGAATATGGTACCATTCAAGCACACCAAGAAGAACATTTACCACCGTGCGATATAGCGTAGTTTCTCATTATCAAGAGAAAACCGATTCGCGAACATTTTCAGGCTTTCATGGTACGCAAATACTTGATTTTAATTCTTTCAATAAGCTTTTTTGAAGGAAAACATTTACTTTTCTTCGTGAGACAGATCTTACACTTAAGACTGTAAATCCTTTCATAAAGATAGGATTTGGGGACATTGAGAATTTTTATATTAATATTAATGTTTAAGATAGTCCTTCTTTGAATTACCTTCTCAAAATGTTTTTCAGTATTCATCTTACATATCCCGTCCAATGGCGGTTGTTACTATAAGATATTTTTTATGAAAAACGTTGAGGACGTTTAATTACAAATTAAGCTTGATATAAAATATGCGCTCCTATATTTACGGGGAATCTACGCTGCAACTATAGGTTCGAACGAGTAAAGTACCATTCAGACTATACACTCTTTTACCAAGTCGGCCATTTCATTACAGGCCTAATTTAAAATAGTACAGGCAAGGGCGCCTGCACGGGCTCATCAGATCGAGACGTCACGTGCACTTGACCGCGTGAAGTGGCCTTGCATGCGCTATTTGAAAACCGACCTGTAATAAAATGGCAGCTCTCACAAATAAGGATATAAAAGAGTGTATATATTAATGAATTATTTTTGTGGATCGCAATGAGATTTTTTTTATTGTTATCTGCTATTTAGAAATTAGGCTTAGCCTGTCAAAATTATTTATGTCTGCTATTTCGATAATAGTAAGCAGATGACGGCTCAAATGTTCCCGCGTCACTACGTTAGGGAATATTTTAATTGCATTGGCTGTATTTCAAATAAAATACGCGAAAAAGTAGATAAGTCCATAATTAAAAGGGATAATATAGCTAAATCCTAAACAAATTTGAAGAAATTTAAAAACTTACTAATAACTCGTACCGATAGGTCTTCGAGCAACGCGAAACTCGGATCAAATAGATCTATTTGATCCGAGTTTCGCGTTGCTCGAAGACCTATCGGTACGAGTTATTAGTAAGTTTTTAAATTTCTTCAAATTTGTTTAGGATTTAGCTATATTATCCCTTTTAATTATGGACTTATCTACTTTTTCGCGTATTTTATCATCCTTCTCACAGTCCATAGGTGGTTTCTTCTAACTTAACTTATTGTATTTCAAATAGTTGTATATCTCAAAACATTTTACGCCCAAAAATTGGTCACCATACCCAAAAACAGTTGCGTATTGGTCGATCAAAATGTGTACCAACTTTTCCTGTTCACACTTCTTAATTAACTGCCAATTTGTTCAACAAGTTTGATTACCACACTAAATGACCTTTAAAAGTTGGGTAGTCTGAACGCCCCTTAAGTTCCGAAATGGACAAAATCATTTCAGAATAAGATTCAACTTCGTAATCGATTATATTTGTAAACCTTCAACCGTACTTCAATTAAAGAAGCTATAATTCCGGTTTTTCGTTTGGTTTTGGCTAGTTTACGTTTGTTAAAGCTTTCTTTTCGGTAACTGTGAAATACTTACTAAGGCCTTGAAAATTTTTGTTACGCGTTTGAATTGAATAAAATTCTTTTTGACTCGCTAATGTGTGATTAATATCCGTGTACTTTTTCAAAATGGAAGTGGTGGATCTTAAAATTCATTATGCACGTTGAAATACGCCGCCATATTGGGGTATAAAAGCAGTTAAATAAGCCTACTATACCGCATGATGTAAAGGTATTGTCACGCGCAAAAACGTAATTTTTAAATCGGTCAATATGCAGGGAAAGGAAATGAAGATTGAAGGCAGTTAATTTAAATTTAAAGTAACTTTATTTAAAAACCTACATTCCGGAATATCACCATAAAATATACAAGAAAATACCATACATCAAGTCGGGTGGCGGATTTGTTAGCGATTTCGCATGGCAGTAAGATGAGCTGGGTTCGATAGCAATATGTGACATAAGTGAAAATCTCAGAACATCTTCCGCGTTTAATTTGTATGTGAACTCCCCACTGGTTAAAGAGGTTTCCACTAACTTCTTTGGTTTCCACTAACAGTAATAATACGCTGGTGTGTCTTGTGGCATCTAAGACTTGCCACCATCCTCCTACGCAATATAACCAACTCACTTAGGATGATAATAATCAGCTAGGCTAATACCCAAGGCACCACCTTAAGCCTAAGTCACATTAATTACAATGCGTAGGAGGGTGGTGGCCAGCCCGTCATGCCACGCGAGCCAACAGTCCTTTACAGTAACGGAATTACAAGTCACTCGCTGACTTAAATTAGCATAGCTGATTATTATTATTAAATTATCATTATCGATTTACGGTTAAAATTGTAGTGCGAGTTACCTTGTAACCTAAATTTTGACTTACACACGCCGATAACTATTTGCTGGATGATGAAGTCCAAGACATAACTAAAAAGGGAATGTAATTTGCGAAACAAAATTGTTAATATGATAGGTTGATAGGTTGGCTGAAAACTGAAATTCTTATACCAATTTCATCAACATAACAAAGTCAAACTACGAATTTTTAAATAAGCGCTTCAACCTTTTCAGCAATACGCTAG